>NC_066581.1:436018237-436318237 GCF_024323335.1 Lathyrus oleraceus | reverse complement strand
AGCAACGGTACCATTTCCTTGCTTCAATTCAAGGAACTCCACCTCTTTCTTCCCACGACAATCTTCTGGGAAATAGTTCTCCAAGAAGGTATCACGGAAAAGAGTCCAAGTAACTTCAATGTTGTCTTCTTCGAACCTCTGAAGAGTGTTATTCCACCAATCTTCAGCTTCCTTCTCAAGCATATGGGTACCAAACTGCACTTTCTGAGCATCAGTACAGTTCATGACTCTGAAGATATTCTCAATTGCTTTCAGCCAAGCTTGGGCTTTCTCAGGTGCATGCTCACCCTCAAAGATAGGAGGATTGTTCCGCTGGAATCTCCCCAAAGCACGGAACTCATCATCATCTCCCTTTTGGTTACCGGCATTCGCATTCACTTGATGGGCATTCGCTTGATGGATCTGACCCATGGATTCAGCAAGCATCCTCAGCGCCTCAACAATGGCATCGTCATTCCTGCCTGCAACCATTGTCCTGAACAACCCGAAACATCAAACAAACAGTATCGATCGTGTCAGATACACAATCAAATACCACGGAAAACCTATTATTATTGACCAACTGGTCGGCCATGCTCTGATACCACTAATGTAACACCCCTTTTTCTACCCCAAATTATTTAACATATAATCAGAGTAAATAAGTACGCATATAAAGAAAAGGGCGTCACATCGACGTTTTCGAAACTTAAAACTTTCAAAAACCAACAATACACCTGGTCATTCACAATAACACATTTCACTCATCATGAATATTCAAGCAATATGCGTTCGCAGCGGAAAATAAAGAATACTCATGTATTTCATAAAATGATTCATGTCACATACCATGATCATCTCTCAATAATTACTCCAAACAAAATAAAACAATTAATGACATAAAGCATATCAAAATAAAGTAGGAGTTCAATACCACTAATCTACCCAGTGTTACATGACCAGAGCATTGACTCATTACCTAACTTCAAACTAAATACGGGAACTCTCCAGCTATTCTTGAACAAGCTACCGTCCACCTACTCCAGCAATACTACTCTGTAGTATCTGCGCGATACCCATGAAAAGGTAACATTCAAACAGAAAGGGTGAGAATTCAAATCATCATGAACTAGCATAATAAGGCACAATGAATTAAAACACAATTTAAGAATTCATCACACTTGGTATAATCACGTCAATAATATTAACCAACAATCATCTCACATATTTCAAACGTACATCGCATCCACATCAATACATGCATTCAATGATCACATAACTATAGACGACTCAATGCAAGACAATGTGACTCTATGCATGTGGTACCTCAATGTGAACTCAAAGTTTCACCACTTTCCGATTCACTATCTAGAATCCAAGCCACGCTTCCGATCCGGACAAGACCAAAGCCCTACGTCTGTTTCCAATGAAGGATCACCGCTTAATACTACGCCTAATCCCAATTAAGGATTAACGTCTGCTACGTCTGTTTCCAATGAAGGATCACCGCTTAATACTACGCCTGATTCCAATTGAGAATCAACGTCTGCTTATGTGAACCCACAGTTTCACCACTTCCACAATGAAGTCAACCATGCTATGAATGAATGCACACATACCAACACATATGCAATTAAGATCTACATCATCTTAACATACCACATACCACCATAACTCACAATTGGCACGTATACACATTCATCACCACACATCATCTATGATACATATACACATCCATAACCAGAAATCATTCACAATCCAATAATGGTATACATACACATTCATACAATACTTTATTCACCAATATATGCCAACCATCAAATAGGTACACATAGATTTCATTCCAAAACGCACACAACAATTAAATATCAATTTTTCAGTATTATAACAGTGTTAACCGGTTAACGCCCTGGGTTAACCGGTTAACGCAAAACAGAATGCGCTCCTAGGCAAATTTTAACAGTGTTAACCGGTTAACGCCTTGGGTTAACCGGTTAACGCAAGACAGAATGCAATTTTTCATAAATCGTAACAGTGTTAACCGGTTAACGCCCTGGGTTAACCGGTTAACGCAAAACAGAAAGTTGTTCCTGCGCTAACAACGAAACAGAATGCAGAATTCTCCGCATTTTTCATCGTTGGAGGACTTCCGGACCTCTGATTTCGATTCCGTAAAAAGCTACACGTTCAGAAAATTATGACTCGTCCAAATATATATTCATTCACAGTTTTAGCATAATTTAATCCTCACAATTCAAGAGTATTTATCAAGACCTAATAATTCCAAACCATGCCAATTAAGGATTTCAACCTAAAACATGTTCCTACCCATTGACCCAATCATACTAACCCACAATGATAAGGATTTCCCCCCTTACCTTGTCAATTTGATGGAAACCTTGACTCCTCTCGCTTTTCCTCTCCTCTTTCTCTATTGCCTTCAGTGCTCAAGTGAATTCTAATTCTCACTCCCTTCACTCTTACTATTTATAATAGTATTCTAGTTGGGCTTAAATCATCTAATTTAATCACTAGGCCCAATAATACCTAATATTTAAATACCTCTATTTAAAATTTAAATAATTAACCACTCACTATGCAACCAAGTTAATTAATTAATTCAATTATTTAATTATTTCTTATCTCCACTAGATAATGAATTAATACACCAATTAATTAATTAATACTCCACATAATTAAATTAAAATATCATAATAATAGTATAATAAATAAATACTTAAAAAAAATGGGTTGTTACAGTTATCGTTTGCTTTATTTATCCATTCCTGTTATGTATTCCTGTTATATATTATCCTACTTTGATCTTGCGGGATAGGTAGTATAGAGCGAGAAGCCCAATACACAGGCTTCGAGAGTATACATAAGATAGGAGGGACTTCGTGTTGACCTATCGGACGTAGTTGTCTTGAGAGGGAGACATGAATATCCCACTTGGAATAGATTCTTTTTTGGAGTTTTACTGGCACGTGAGTCACGTTCACGCTGACAGTCTTTCTTCCAAGGAGAGTCCATGACTCCAAGGACCTTAGACAACCCATGGCTTTCGAAGTTGAGGGAAACCTCACTTAGAGGAGATCATCCCGAGGGTATTGTTAAATCACAAGTCATCTTGTGGCGATAACAATACTTTCGCCTCATGATCCGTGAATCTAAGCATCTTCATAAGTCTTAATACTCACCTTGTGAGGGGACATGGTTGTTTCTTGCCGGGAAATAAACCTTCAACCTACCCTGAGCCCCACGATCAGACTTTACAAGATGCTGTGAACCCTTGGATCCAGTATGTTGCATCATCATATCATTCAACATATGCATTCCTTTGGGAACATAAAAACATGTTGCATTCATAATTCCATTTCATCAGACCTATTCAAGAAGACTCATTGTTGTTTGGCCTTTGTCTAGAACCCGCTACGGTCAAGCTGACTTCCCTACATTCATACAACACACACTGTAATCAGAAGCTTCTCATGGATCTGTGGCAGCAGAATCAAGCTGTTATGAGGGAAGACACGACCACCGTGAAAGCCCATATGGGTCAACTCGTTGAAGCCATCCAAGCTTTGGCTAAAGGACAAGAGGAAATGCGTCAGGCTAATCTGAGAGTTGTCGCTGCCAACACTGCTGTTGTGACAATACCACTGAATCCCCCAGGAGGAACTGGTACACCTGTCGTAACTCAACCACCTCCCGAGAGAGGCCCAGTGTATCAAAATGCCGCTCAGACATTTAACATCCCTGTCAATGGCAGAGCTCAACCTAAGATTGAGGATCATCAAGATGCTTTCTTCACTACAAGGGTTGATTCAGTTTATGATGCTTTTGGTCCTTCTCCGGCTGACTTCGAACAAAGATTTCGTATGATGGAAGACAAGTTAAAGGCAATAGAAGGTCCCCATACTTTTGGGTTAGATGCCACCGACATGTGCCTAGTGCAAGGTGTGAAAATTCCTCTGAAGTTCAAGGTTCCAAACTTTGAAAAGTATCAACCCATGTGCCCATTCATCTTTTTTGTTTTATAAAAATCAGCATTAACCCATCTTCATCCCAAATCCATTCATTATCTAAATATCCACACATAACCCATAGTCCAATATCCATAATCCAATTTTATAATAATCCATTTTGTATCCATATTTTCCATTATCCATTCATGTTCAGTCTTTAAACCCAATTGTCCATGAACCAAACCAAATCCATTTTAAACCAATTTTCCATATCCATTTAACCAAATCCACTCGTGCAAAACAAAATCCATTAGGATCTAAGTCCAAGTTCCCATCTAGGTAAGACAAAAGTGCAGCAAACCATGGTTGTTGGAATCAAAACGGCAGCATCACATGCATGGCAACAATCAAAATGCAGGAAAAATGAAAGTTACAACATGTAGTACAAATTCGAAACGCATACAAACGCAACACAAAACGACATGGATTGCAAGCTAACAAAATGCAACAAGGCCAAACAGCAACAAGTCGGTATCAAAACGCAAGCATATGAGTAAAATATAGCCAAGGCAATGCAACTTAAAACCAAAATGACGCAATGACGGCAAAAGCGAAACGCAGAAACGGTAAAACAGAATTTGAAAACGGTATTGAGAATACAAAAACGCAGCAATACAATCAGTCCAAACTCACACCAAAACTAAACTCACATCCAATACACGAATCAACTATAAATACGAGCGTTAGCAGTAAAGCTCTTCTCCTTTTTTGGATTGAAATCAATTCTACATAACGCATTCAGCTTCTTCCTTTGGCCACATTACAATCGAACTCCCGCACCACCTTCATCATCTTGCTTTCTGAAATCCTACAAATCGAGCAACTCATTGCATCACCATCGCATCAACTCCTCAAAGCAGACAATTCTGTAGCAGCTCCCCCAACATCGCTGCACCATCGCGGTTAAACAAACTTCACTAAGCTTCAACCTCGTTACCTCACTGAAACAGAAACAAACAAAAGGAAAAGGAGAAGAGGATGAAGGTTGAACTGAAGAAGAAGAAGAATGAGGATCAAACAGTACCTCCGAATTCCTTTGTCGTTATCGCTGACTCCGTCGTCATCTTCGACAGGTAGATTATGGATTCCATTGCGTGTCATTCGGCTTCAATTACCAGGATAAACAAAAACCCTAACCTGTAGGCTCTTAGTTCCTCTTGTGCGTTGTTTGTTTTCTGGATCGGTCACTAGGAGTCGTGATCGGTTACCATTTTCACTATGTTTCTGTTGCTTATCCGATAAGAAACCAAGGATTTTGAGACACTGTGTATGCGTTATAGTACCTTTAAAGTTAATTCTCATTCTAGTAAGTTATTTAAGCATTTTTATTAATTGTCAGTTTTATTTTGTGTTTTCGTAATTTTACGCTTTGGTTGTCGTGTTTATGCCCTCCAGGTCCACGGAGAATATCCAACAGACTCAATGCGAGAAAGTGGAAAGTTCTGGCGTTCGAAAAAAGAAGATTTCTCAGTTCAGGAGGCCTGACACGGCCACGCGTGTCACCTGACACTGGCTGTGTCAGAATGAAGGAAAAACAAGAACAAGTAATGCCCAAGACAGTGGCCTGACACGGTCGCTCGTGTCAGCTGACACAACCCGTGTGAGGTCACCTGGGGCGTGTCAGCAAGGAAACAACAAGGCAAAAAGCTGACACGACCACCTGTGTCAGCCTGACATTGTCGTGTCAGCCCAAAATGCTCATTTTCCTGTTATAAGGCTTGAGTTGCATGGATGTTTTGGATATTTCCACCTTCTGCCAAGGGATTTTCACTATATTAGGAGAGTTTCTACAAGAGAAAAGATCATCTTGGAACGAGGCAAACACAGAATTATCAGATGATCAAGGATTACAGAGATCAAGGAATTCAGAAAGCGAAGGGTTTTCATGAGCGGGAGCGATTGAAGATCCAAGTCATCCAATTACTTGTTATGTGTATTTTTTATCTTGATTTTTTTTGAACAATATGAGTAGCTAAACCCCCCAATGCTAGAAGGGTGTTCCTGATTTATAATTGTAATGACTATGAGTTTACGATTGCATTTATAATATTATTTTTACAGTAATCTTTTGATGTGTTTAATGCTTTCTCTTTCAGACCAATCGATATTGTTGTATGGTTATCAATAAGGATGAACCTCCATTGATAAGGTTTTCATTAGATTACTCTATAGTAGATATCACCTAGGACTAGGGATACCCTGTATGAATCAGAGCATTCTTGATATACTAAAGCTTAATTTCACCCTAATTGCCTATGGACATATAAATTAGGGTAGAATGATTAATGGTTTTCTCACCAAGGACTTGGGATAAAATACCTTTGAGAACTGGTAGTAATTGATATTTGTTGATGCAATAGTGACTGCGAGTTGTTACAGGGATAAATCATACATATTCCCTGGGATTTATCCTCATACCTTGCAAACCCTTATTTTTACAGTATTATTTTCTTTTGCCTTTATTTTTATATCTGAATCTAAAAACCTTCAATTATAGTTTTTGTTTAATTGGACGATAATTTGAACTCGATATTGATTTGCAGTCCTTGAGATCGACATTCGGGGAATTGCCCCTTTATTACTATAACAGGCAAAATAGTACACTTGCTATTTTTTCGATCAAGTTTTTAGCGCCGTTGACGGGGACTGCCAAAATATAGAGTTTACTTTTAAGTTCAATTAAAATTTTGTTGTTATGCACTAAAATTATTTTTCTGTCATTTATATAATTTCATTCACTAATCTGTGTATGCGAGGAGAGACCTCAACAAAATTTCTTTTTGACGCAGAAATCGAGAGAACCCTTCACCAGAGACGCAGAAATGCTAGATTGTATTCCAAAGAAGAAGTTTCCTCTAATCACTCAGATTCAGAAAAAGAAACTATGGTTGAAATTCCTCCAGTTCCACCTCATCCACCTTCGGAAAGACTCCTAGGTGACTATGGATGTGCAAATGTGTCAGGTGGTAGATTGACCATTATCAACCAATCGGTGAATGTGACTAATTTTCAACTACATCCTAGCATAATCAATCAACTTGAAAGAAAATCTTTCATCGGAAAGGTTAATGAAGATGCAAACAAGCACCTGCAGAGATTCCTGACCATGAGTACTACTTTGAAAATTGATGGTCATACTGATGAAGCAAAGAAGTTAAGAATGTTCATGTTCACTTTAGCTGAAGAGGCGGAAGAGTGGTTCTACTCTCTGCCAGCAGGCAATATTACATAATGGGAAGAGATGGAAACAACTTTCTTAAATGAGTATTTTCCAGCATCAGTATTTCTGAGAAAAAGGTATGAAATCTTAAACTTTAAATAGAAGGATGTTGAGTCTCTGGGAGATACCTACAAAAGATTCAAAAGGGTCTTTGTAGCTTGCCCAACTCATAATATGGATCAGATTGAACAAATGCATATGTTTATCAATGGTCTAAAAATAAAGACAAAATAGTTGATTGATACAGCAGTTGGTGGCTCAACAAATTTCTCAACAGCCACCAGTATTACAAGGATCATTGAAGCGATGGCTGCAAACGAGCATCTGGAATTATATGATAGGTGTACAAGCAAATCTGAAGGAGTCATTGATCTGAAATTGGAAGCTAATAAAATCCGTTTGGAAGATACAGTCGTTGCTAAAGTAGAAAAGAAATTAAAAGAAATGAATATAGGTACTCAACAGGTAGCTCAAATTCAACCTGCTCAAACCATCACTTGTGAAATCTGTAATGGACCTCACCACATTGTGTATTACTTTGCAACTCCTCAACAAATCAAAGAGATAAAATTATTGAAGCAGAATAATCCCTACTCCAACACGTACAATCCAGGTTGGAAGAATCATCCTAACTTCTCCTGGAAGGATCAGGGAGGGAATGTTCTGCAACAGGGTCAAGGTCAGTATCAGACTCAATATCAACAACAACAAGCTCCAAAGAAAGCAGACTGGGAGATTGTCATTGAAAACATGGCTGCTCAAAATAGGCAATTCGATAAGAGACTATAAACAGTCATAAAAACACCACCGCCTCTCTAAAGAATCTTGAAGTCCATGTGGGTCAGATAGCACAACAACTAGCAAGTTCTCGAACACCAGGTTCCTTACCAAGTGAAACAGTTCAAAATCCAAGAAATCAGGAAAATATTAATATTGTCACGACGAAAAAGAAAAGGGTCGCTAAAAAGGAAAAAGTTATACCACCTGGCAAGCCAAATGAAGAGAAAATTAAAAATGAGACTAAACAGGTGACTAAGTTGCCCTACCCTCAGAGAGTGGCAAAGAAGGAACCAAGCAAGTCAGACTTTGAGAAATTCATGACAATGTTTAAAAAGGTAGAGGGTCATGTGTCTTTATTTGAAGCACTCGAGAGAATGCCCGTGTACAAGAAATTCATGGAAGACGTAATGGCCGAAAATAAACCAACAGTAGAAGAACCAGTAGCTTGGAAGGAAAAGTATAGTGCAAGTTCACTAGAGCAGAAAATTCCAAACAAACAGAAGGATCCTAGAACGGTAACAGTACCATGCACAATTAAAGAATGAACCTTCAAAAGGGTACTAATTGATTCTGGAGCTAGTGTGAGTCTGATGCCATTATCAATCTATTACAGGTTAGGTATTAAAAACGTCAGTGATACAAAGATAAATCTGAAGTTTGGGGATCACACGAGAAAGGATGTATATGGTATATCAGAAGACGTACTGGTAACAATAGAGGACTTGAGTTTTCCTATTGATTTTGTAATCTTAGACATACTTGAAGATGATGAGGCACCCATCATTCTAGGTCGACCTTTCATGCAGACAAGTCGATGCAATCTCGACATGGACTAGGGCACGTTAACCTTGAAAGTTCACGACAAAGTAATAACATTGGATGCTATTGAAGACCAGGAGCTAGAGGAAGATACATAATCTCACTATCAAGTAGGCCAGATCAGGATATAGGCGAGAATGCAAAGTAACATACCAACATCAGAGAAAGATACAGGAAGGCCCTCTCGACTCTCACCACTGCCATTAGTAGCCCTGAATGGAAAGAATCCTATCTCCATTCCAAAATCTAAGAGAAAGAAAAGAAAACGAAAACAAGGTAAGAAAAGGGAGGTTAGAAAGGACTTGTGGCACAAAGGAATCCATACTTATGAAAAATACGGCTTCCTAGTTTTGGACAAGAGGTGCAACAAGGTTTGGAGGCTGAAGTACCCCCCATAACAAGGGAAAATGAACAGTCGAGCCATGCAACGTTAAACGAAGCGCTTCGTGGGAGGCAACCCACGCATTTTTATTTCTAATTATTGTTTGTGTTTGTTTGTTATTTTAGGTTTGCACAGTGCCTTGCATAAAAGGGAGAAGGTACTCATATGGAAAAAGTTGGAAAAATAAGCATAACTGCAGCCTGACACGGCCGTCCGTGTCAGCTGACACAGCCCGTGTCAGGCCTGCGGATTTGAAAATTGTTTGGAAAATTTGAATTTCGTGTGGGCATGTTGCACTTTCCGCCCCAACCCCCTTAGTAGGGCATTGTGAGTCACCCTCATTCTATCCTGTTCGAAACCATTGAGGTTAATGTTTAGTTCAAGTGTGGCGGAGGTTTTACTATGCTTTTTTCTTTTATTTTTTGTATTGTTTTATGTTTTATTTGATTAGTTCCCAATTTTTATCGTTTCACATTTGGTTTATTTTTACTATCGGGTATCATGTGCTGCATGTATTTCAGGGTGTTGGTGTACTGTTGGATTAGGTGATGACCATTAGTGGTAATTGATGAAAGGATCATTCCATTTATAGTTTCTTGTTGTTAAGGATCTTTCCAAAAAATTGATACTGCTGAAGAAAAGATCGGACGCAAGTTCTCAAGCTCAACTAACGTAGGCTCCGTGTGCATTCTGAATCGACTAAGAAGTCACAGTATACTAGAGGTACTATGGATGTTGTCAAGCTTTACCTAACATGGTGAGTGCATAAAGATCCAAACACATTGATCATCATGAGCGATATGCAGGTATGTCTTTATAACTCTGAATTTGCGTAGGTTTTCTGGGACTGTCACTATATATATATATATATACACATACTAAGGCATGTTGTTTGAATATAACCCATGAGCCTTTCTAGCCATCCCAGTAATTTTATCCTTTGTTAACCCCATTTGAGCCTGTACCCATTGTTTGTTTAACCACGTAAATGTAACCCACGACCCAAACACTTCCTTACCCTATTCGGAGTCAAGGTGATATTATTAAGTTGTGTTAAAATTCTAAGTTTGGGGTAAACCCCATAAGTATCGAAAATCAAGGTGAGTGCGAGAAAAAATAGAATAAGAAAAAACGATCATAAAAAAAAGAGAAAACAAAATGTACTCGATGGTTCGAAAGAAGCACTCACCGTAGGAAGAATGCTGAGTTGAAAAAAAATCAAAGAAAAAAAGAGAGCGATTGAAACAAGAAAAGAAGAAAAATGAACAAACACAGTGAAAAGAATATTGACATTTTCTCTGAACCCAAAACCACTTGTTTTCCTTTTTATTTGTATCTACCATACCATAACCCAAACCCCGTTACTGTAACACCCCGATAATAATATGATAATTATTTAAATTAAGTTAATGATATATTTATTAATTTAATTAGATAATTGGATTATTATTATTATTATTTTGGAATTATTGAATTATTATTATTATTGGGATAATAATATAAAGTGGAAAATATATAAGTGTGAAATAAAGAAAAAGAGCCCATTTTGGTAAAGAAAAGGTTTTCACGTGAAACAGAGAAGCGATTGAGAAAGTGGAGAAAGGGCAAGAGGAAGAGCTAGAGAGCAAGGGTTGGAGAACGGAAAAGCTTGAAGCTCAAAGATTCGCCGGATTAACTCAGGTAAGGGGGGTTTATCGTCGTTTAATGGGTATTATGGGTTAGCATGTAATGGGTAGTGATAAACCGTTGAATTGACCCTAATTGGGATTGTTGAATGCTGAAAATTGTGATGGATATGTTGTGTAAAAAACTGAAATTGAACCTGTAATTGAGTGTGTTGTAATTTCCCTAACGTATAGCTTTTTACGGAGTTGGAATCGGAGGTCCGGAAGTCCTCCAACGGCGGAAAATGCGAAGAATTCTGCATTCTGCTTTGTGTTAGCGCAGGAACTGCTGTTTTGTCTGCGTTAACCGGTTAACCCAGGGTGTTAACCGGTTAACACTGTTGCGAATTGTGAAATTAGTGCTGTTTTGCCTGCGTTAACCGGTTAACCCAGGGCGTTAACCGGTTAACACTGTTGCGTTTTGCCAGAAAGTGTGTTTGAGTTGCGTTAACCGGTTAACCCAGGGCGTTAACCGGTTAACACTGTTGAAAAGTGGGAAAATTGACATTTTAATGTTGTGTACATAATTGATGTTTGGCCTATAGTAGCGTATGATGTGATAGGGATTAATTCCCGCTATTTTGAGCAGTATAGGTATTCGTAGAGTGTGCTAATACTATGGTTGATTATTTGACATGATATGATGTTTTGATACATGTGTTGATGATGTTTGATAGTATGCATAATGTTGTGAATGAACATGTTATGTATGCAATTGTGAATGGACTGTTGTATGGCTTAGAGTGTGAGCATATGTCCATTGTGGATTTTGTTGTTGATGTTGCATTGCTAGATGATTAGCATGCATGTTGTGGCCTTTAGGGTGGTAGCTAATTCCCACGGTAAGGAATTAGTGAGTTAGTCATTTTGGACTGTTGTTGATGTTTGCATGCTAGGTGATTAGCGTGCATAGCATGGCCCATTTGGGGTGGTAGCTAATTCCCATGGTGAGGAATTAGTGAGTGAGTCACTAGGTATCAAATGAGTGGGACTAATGGGCTTGGTAGCCGTGCCTGGATTTGGACGGTGAGGTGAACTATATGTTCACAATTAGTCGGTACCGCATGCATGGAGTCTCATTGCATAATTGGTGTATGGCGTATAATATGAATGGATGTATTCCAGTATTATACGTGTGTTGTATGTTGTGTTGATGTTGAGTATGATTGAGTTGATATTGCTGTTACTGAATGTGTAATCTGATTTGGGTGATGAAATGTGTTATTTACTTAGCATTACATGATATTTTATAATGCTTATTATATCGATTGAGGAACTCACCCTTACAACTATTTTTCAGGTAACGAGCAATGAGTTGAGTAGAAGTTAATGCTTGGAGTCTAGTGTAGTCTCCTTAGTGGGTCGTGCTCTGATAGATGTAACATCGGGACGGGATGTTTTTATTTTGTTGAATAATTTAACATGTAATATGTTACATGTTTTACATGATTGATGAGATTTCTATCCGCTGCGGTTTATGCAAATGTTTATGTTTGGATTAATAAAAGAGCATGACAGTTATTGTGTTGAATGGTGTGAAATATTGTGTGACACCCTTAAATTGCATATTTACTCTGATTGACATATTGTTATTTTAATTAAATATTTGGGGTATTTTAGAAGGGTGTTACATTACTGGTATCAAAGCATAGTCGGTCGAGTCGAGTCGTAATTATTTTGTTTCCCCTGTACGGGATAGGTGTTGTGTAACCCTATCAGTACTTATTGTTTAGCTTGTTGGGTTTTCAGAATAGAGATGGCTGGAAGAGGTAGAGATGATGCTGCGATTGCTGAGGCTCTGGGTATGCTAGCTGGAGTACTTGGAGGAAATCCGAATGTTGTGGGAATGGGAGCTGCTCGTCAACTGAGTGAGTTCCAGAAGAACAATCCTCCAATGTTCAAGGGAGCATACGATCCAGATGGTGCTCAGAAGTGGTTGAAGGAGATCGAGAGGATCTTCCGAGTAACTGAGTGTGCCGATAACCAGAAGGTCAGGTTCGGTACGCATATGCTGTCAGAGGAAGCAGATGATTGGTGGGTTGCTACCCGCACTGAGTTGGAATCTGCTGGAAATGCTGAGATCACTTGGGCTGTGTTCAGAGAGAGATTCCTGAGGAAGTATTTTCCAGAAGATGTTAGAGGAAAGAAAGAGATAGAGTTCTTGGAATTGAAGCAGGGCAATCGGTCTGTTACTGAGTATGCTGCTAAGTTCACAGAGCTGTCAAAGTATTACACTCCCTATAATGAGGCTGCTGGAGAATTTTCGAAATGTGTGAAGTTTGAGAACGGGTTACGTCCCGAGATCAAGCAGGCTATTGGATACCAACGGATCAGAGTGTTTTCTGACTTGGTTGACTGTTGCAGGATTTTTGAACAGGATTCCAAAGCCAGAGCAGAGAGCTATCAGCAAAGGGTTGATAGGAAAGGCAAGAATCAGAATGATCGTGGAAAACCGTATGCAACTGGCAAAGGTTTTCAGAGACAGAGTGGGATGAAGAGGCCTAGTGGGGGAGACTCTAGTGCCCCTGCTAAGTGTTACAGATGTGGTCAGGCTGGACATCGTATCCATGAGTGTACCAGTAATGAGAAAAAGTGTTTTAAGTGTGGAAAAGGTGGTCACTTGGCTGCAGAGTGCCGGTTGAAGACTGTGACTTGTTTCAACTATGGAGAGGTGGGTCATATCAGTCCACAGTGTCCTAAGCCGAAGAGAGAGAACCAGTCGGGAGGCAAGGTTTTTGCTTTATCGGGTTCTGAGACTTCTGCAGATGATCGTTTGATCCGAGGTACGTGTTATATTAATGGCTTCCCTCTTGTAGCTATTATTGACACCGGTGCTACTCATTCCTTTATATCTTTGGATTGTGCTGTGAAACTTAAGTTAGAGATATCTGAGATGTTGGGTAGTAGGGTGATTGATACTCCTGCGAGGGGTTCAGTGACTACTACTTCCGTTTGTTTGAATTGTCCTTTGAGTATTTTTGGTAGAGACTTTGGGATAGACCTCGTGTGTCTTCCACTAGTGCAGATTGACGTTATCTTGGGTATGAACTGGTTGGTGTTTAACCGAGTTTCTATCAATTGTTTTGATAAGACTGTGATATTTCCTGAGGTTGAGGAAGGAAAGGATTTGTTTCTATCAGCAAGGCAGGTGAATGAGGCAGTGGCAGATGGGGCAGAGTTGTTTATGCTGTTAGCGACTTTGGAGGCTAAAGATAAACTGGTGATTTGCGATCTAGCTGTGGTGTGTGATTTTCCTGATGTGTTTCCTGAAGAAGTGAATGAATTGCCGCCAGAGCGTGAAGTTGAGTTCTCAATTGATTTGGTACCTGGTACTAGACCGATATCGATGGCTCCGTACCATATGTCTGCTGTTGAGTTAGCTGAATTGAAGAGTCAGCTGGAAGATCTGTTGGGTAAGAAATTTATTCGTCCGAGTGTGTCATCGTGGGGTGCACCAGTGTTATTGGTTAAGAAGAAAGAAGGTACTATGAGGTTGTGTGTGGACTACAGGCAACTGAATAAAGTGACGATCAAGAATCGGTATCCTTTGCCGAGGATTGATGATTTGATGGATCAATTGGTTGGTGCGAGTGTGTTCAGCAAGATAGATTTGAGATCTGGGTATCATCAGATACGTGTGAAAGCTGAGGATATTCAGAAGACTGCTTTCAGAATGAGGTATGGACATTATGAGTATTATGTAATGCCTTTTGGTGTGACTAATGCGCCTGGAGTATTTATGGAGTACATGAATAGGATTTTCCATCCGTTCCTAGATAAGTTTGTTGTGGTGTTTATTGATGACATTTTGGTGTATTCGAAATCTGAAGAAGAGCATGCTGAGCATTTGAGAGTGGTTTTAGAAGTTCTCCGAGAAAAGAAGTTATTTGCTAAACTGTCTAAGTGTGAATTTTGGTTAGAGGAGGTTAGTTTTCTTGGTCATGTGATTTCAAGAGGTGGTGTTGCTGTTGATCCTTCTAAGATAGAAGCGGTGTCTAAGTGGGAAGCTCCAAAGTCTGTTGCTGAGATTCGCAGTTTCCTGGGATTGGCTGGTTACTATAGGAAATTCATTGAGGGATTTTCTAAGTTGGCGTTACCGTTGACGATGTTGACTAGAAAGGGGCAAGCATTTGTTTGGGACTCAAAATGTGAAGAAGGTTTCCAAGAGTTAAAGAGAAGGTTGACTACTGCTCCTATTCTGATATTACCGAGTCCGTCGGAACCATTTGAGGTTTACTGTGATGCTTCATTGTTGGGTTTGGGTGGTGTGTTGATGCAAAATAAGCAGGTTATAGCTTATGCTTCGAGACAACTGAGGGTTCATGAGAGGAACTATCCGACACATGATTTAGAGTTGGCAGCTGTGGTATTTGTTCTGAAATTATGGAGGCATTACTTGTATGGGTCAAGATTTGAGGTTTTCAGTGACCATAAAAGTTTAAAGTATTTGTTTGATCAGAAAGAGCTGAATATGAGACAGAGGAGATGGTTAGAATTTCTGAAGGATTATGACTTTGGTTTGAATTACCATCCGGGTAAAGCAAACGTAGTGGCTGATGCATTGAGTCGGAAATCATTGCATATGTCTATGTTAATGGTTAAAGAATTGGATTTAATTGAGCAGTTTAGAGATTTGAGTTTGGTGTGTGAGAGTACTCACAATAGTGTTAAATTGGGAATGTTGAAGTTAACAAGTGGTATTCTGAAGGAGATTAGAGAGGGTCAGAAATTCGATGTGCTTTTGGTTGATAAGTTGACTTTAGTGAATCAAGGTCAAGGTGGTGAATTCAGAGTTGATGAGAATGGTGTTTTGAAATTTGGTAATCGGGTGTGTATTCCGGATGTTATCGAACTTAAGAAGAGTATTCTGGAGGAAGGACATCGTAGTGGCCTGAGTATTCATCCTGGAGCTACAAAGATGTATCATGATTTGAAAAGGTTATTTTGGTGGCCGGGAATGAAAAGAGAAATTGCGAGTTTTGTTTATTCTTGTTTGACTTGTCAGAAGTCAAAGATTGAGCATCAGAAGCCGTCTGGGCTAATGCAACCGTTGACTATTCCAGAGTGGAAGTGGGATAGTATCAGTATGGATTTTGTGTCTGGTTTGCCGAGGACAAATAAGAGTTGTGAAGCTATTTGGGTGATTGTTGACAGATTGACGAAATCGGCTCATTTCATTCCAATCAGAATGGATTATCCGTTAGAGAGATTAGCCGAGTTGTATATTGAGAAGATTGTAAGTTTGCATGGTATTCCGTCTAGTATTGTTTCGGACAGAGATCCTAGATTTACATCGAAGTTCTGGGAAGGTTTGCAGAGGGCTTTGGGAACTAAGCTGAGATTGAGTTCTGCATATCATCCGCAGACTGATGGTCAGACTGAGAGGACGATTCAGTCACTGGAGGATCTTTTGAGGGCTTGTGTTTTGGAAAAGGGAGGTGCTTGGGATTGTTATTTGCCTTTGATTGAGTTTACCTACAACAATAGTTTTCATTCGAGCATTGGTATGGCACCGTTTGAAGCTTTGTATGGTAGGAGATGTCGGACACCTTTATGTTGGTATGAGTCCGGTGAGAGTGTTGTGGTTGGACCGGAGATTGTTCAACAAACTACGGAAAAGATTAAGATGATTCAGGAGAAGATGAGAATTGCTCAGAGTCGTCAGAAGAGTTATCACGACAAGAGGAGGAAGTCACTTGAGTTCCAAGAGGGAGATCATGTGTTTCTTCGTGTTACTCCGATAACTGGGGTTGGTCGAGCTTTGAAGTCGAAGAAGTTGACACCTCGATTTATTGGTCCTTATCAGATTTTGGAGAGGATAGGGGAAGTAGCCTATCGTATCGCTTTACCGCCGTCACTTGCGAATTTGCATGAGGTTTTTCATGTGTCTCAGTTGAGGAGGTACATTCATGATCCGTCGCATGTAGTCCAAGTAGATGATGTACAGGTGAGAGATAACCTGACTGTTGAAACATCACCTATGAGGATCGAGGATCGAGAGTTGAAGCAGTTGCGGGGTAAAGAGATTGCCTTGGTGAAGGTAGTTTGGGGAGGACCAGCAGGTGGCAATGTGACTTGGGAACTTGAGAGTCAGATGAAGGAGTCTTATCCGGAGTTATTCGATTGAGGTATGTTTTCGAGGACGAAAACTCTTTTAGTGGGGGAGAGTTGTAACACCCCGATAATAATATGATAATTATTTAAATTAAGTTAATGATATATTTATTAATTTAATTAGATAATTGGATTATTATTATTATTATTTTGGAATTATTGAATTATTATTATTATTGGGATAATAATATAAAGTGGAAAATATATAAGTGTGAAATAAAGAAAAAGAGCCCATTTTGGTAAAGAAAAGGTTTTCACGTGAAACAGAGAAGCGATTGAGAAAGTGGAGAAAGGGCAAGAGGAAGAGCTAGAGAGCAAGGGTTGGAGAATGGAAAAGCTTGAAGCTCAAAGATTCGCCGGATTAACTCAGGTAAGGGGGGTTTATCGTCGTTTAATGGGTATTATGGGTTAGCATGTAATGGGTAGTGATAAACCGTTGAATTGACCATAATTGGGATTGTTGAATGCTGAAAATTGTGATGGATATGTTGTGTAAAAAACTGAAATTGAACCTGTAATTGAGTGTGTTGTAATTTCCCTAACGTATAGCTTTTTACGGAATTGGAATCGGAGGTCCGGAAGTCCTCCAACGGCGGAAAATGCGGAGAATTCTGCATTCTGCTTTGTGTTAGCGCAGGAACTGCTGTTTTGTCTGCGTTAACCGGTTAACCCAGGGCGTTAACCGGTTAACACTGTTGCGAATTGTGAAATTAGTGCTGTTTTGCCTGCGTTAACCGGTTAACCCAGGGCGTTAACCGGTTAACACTGTTGCGTTTTGCCAGAAAGTGTGTTTGAGCTGCGTTAACCGGTTAACCCAGGGCGTTAACCGGTTAACACTGTTGAAAAGTGGGAAAATTGACATTTTAATGTTGTGTACATAATTGATGTTTGGCCTATAGTAGCGTATGATGTGATAGGGATTAATTCCCGCTATTTTGAGCAGTATAGGTATTCGTAGAGTGTGCTAATACTGTGGTTGATTATTTGACATGATATGATGTTTTGATACATGTGTTGATGATGTTTGATAGTATGCATAATGTTGTGAATGTACATGTTATGTATGCAATTGTGAATGGACTGTTGTATGGCTTAGAGTGTGAGCATATGTCCATTGTGGATTTTGTTGTTGATGTTGCATTGCTAGATGATTAGCATGCATGTTGTGGCCTTTAGGGTGGTAGCTAATTCCCACGGTGAGGAATTAGTGAGTTAGTCATTTTGGACTGTTGTTGATGTTTGCATGCTAGGTGATTAGCGTGCATAGCATGGCCCATTTGGGGTGGTAGCTAATTCCCATGGTGAGGAATTAGTGAGTGAGTCACTAGGTCTCAAATGAGTGGGACTAGTGGGCTTGGTAGCCGTGCCTGGATTTGGACGGTGAGGTGAACTATATGTTCACAATTAGTCGGTACCGCATGCATGGAGTCTCATTGCATAATTGATGTATGGCGTATAATATGAATGGATGTATTCCAGTATTATACGTGTGTTGTGTGTTGTGTTGATGTTGAGTATGATTGAGTTGATATTGCTGTTACTGAATGTGTAATCTGATTTGGGTGATGAAATGTGTTATTTACTTAGCATTACATGATATTTTATAATGCTTATTATATCGATTGAGGAACTCACCCTTACAACTATTTTTCAGGTAACGAGCAATGAGTTGAGTAGAAGTTAATGCTTGGAGTCTAGTGTAGTCTCCTTAGTGGGTCGTGCTCTGATAGATGTAACATCGGGACGGGATGTTTTTATTTTGTTGAATAATTTAACATGTAATATGTTACATGTTTTACATGATTGATGAGATTTCTATCCGCTGCGGTTTATGCAAATGTTTATGTTTGGATTAATAAAAGAGCATGGCAGTTATTGTGTTGAATGGTGTGAAATATTGTGTGACACCCTTAAATTGCATATTTACTCTGATTGACATATTGTTATTTTAATTAAATATTTGGGGTATTTTAGAAGGGTGTTACAGTTACAACCCGAAAGACCTCAAAACATGTGTGTTATGAGTAGTTGATATAAAAGGAGAAACTATTCAAATTTATGGGTTGATCTTGCATATTTTTTGAATTGTGAGTGAAAACACTTTAATCCCGAGAGACTTGGTGAGAGTGTGATATAATATGATAGGTGAAGCGGTACCTCGATGTGGAAGTGCGGTGGAAAACTCATTAGGAAAAGCAGGGACTATGAATGGGAGAGTGAAGGCGTTAGAGAAAGATCTCAGTGGTATTCTGATAAGAATGCAAATTTTGGGAAGTGATGCACTTTGTCGGATAGGACATTACTTGAGGACAAGCAATGAGCTAAGTTTGGGGTTTTCATCGGTCACCATTTTCACTATGTTTTTGTTGCGTATCCGACAAGAAACCAATGATTTTGAGACACTATGTACGTATTATGGTATCTTTAAAGTTAATTTTCATTCCCGTAAGTTATTTAAGCATTTTTATTAATTGTCAGTTTTATTTTGTGTTTTCGTGATTTTATGCTTTGGTTGTCGTGTTTATGCCCTCCAGGTCCACGGAGAAGATCCAATAGACTCAATGCGAGAAAATGGAAATTTCTGGCGTTTGAAAAAAGAAGATTTCTCAATTCAGGAGGTCTGACACGGGTTGTGTCAAGAGGAAAGAAAAACAAGAACAAGTAATGCCCAAGACAGTGGCTTGACACGGCTGCCCGTGCCAGCTGACATGCCCCGTGTCAGGTCACCTGGGGTGTGTCAGCAAGGAAACAACAAGGCAGAGAGCTGACACGGCCGTGTCAGCCCAAAATGCTAATTTTCCAATTTTGGGGCTTTTTCATCATACTTGAGTTGCAGGGACGTTTTGGAGATTTTCACCTTCTACCAAGGGATTTTCACTATATTAGGAGAGTTTCTACAAGATAAAAGATCATCTTGGAACGAGGCGAACACAGAATTGTCAGATGATCAAGGATTACAAAGATCAAGGAATTCAAAGAGTGAAGGGTTTTCATGAACGGAAGAGATTGAAGATCCAAGTCATCCAATTACTTGTCATGTGTATTTTTTATCTTGAATTTGTTTTGAACAATATGAGTAGCTACCCCCCCCCCCCCCAATGCTAGGGGGTGTCCCTGATTTAGAGTTGTAATGACAATGAGCTTACGATTGTATTTATAATATTGTTTTTACGTAATCTTTTAATGTGTTTAATGCTTTCTCTTTCGGACCAATCAATATTGTTGTATGGTTATCAATAAGGCTAGACCGCCATTAATAAGGTTTCATAGATTACTTTGTAGTAGATATCACCTAGGACTAGGGATACCCTGTATGAATCAGAGCATTCTTGATATACTAAAGCTTAACTTCATCCTAATTGCCTATGGACATAGAAGTTAAGGTAGAATGATTAAAAGTTTTTCACCAAGGACTTGGGAGAAAATACCTTTGAGAACTGATAGTAATTGATATTTGTTGATGCAATAGTGACTCAGAGTTGTTACAGGGATAAGTCATACACCTTCCCTGGCTTTGTATACCTTGCAAACCCTTATTTTTACAGTATTATTTTCTTTTGCCTTTATTTTTATATCTAAATCTAAAAACCCCAAACTATATTTTTTGTTTAATTGAACGATAATTTGAACTCGATATTGACTTGCAGTCCTTGAGATCGACATTCGGGGAATTTCCCCTTTATTACTATAACAGGCAAAATAATACACTTTCTATTTTTTCGATCAAGTCGTGTGCGTCTTGTTTCGTTTGAACCGGGGAGGTTGTAGATCTAGGTTATTTTCTCGTCGAATGTAGGATGTTGAGGCGGGGTTGAGGCAGACGAATTGTGGTAGTTGGCTCTCCACCTCCGCGGGAGACGTTTCCGCCGCGGCGGAGGTTGTTTTCGGTTGCGTAATTTGAAATTCTGGACGATGAGTGCATCATGTGTTGACCGAGGAAATCCTTTCCTCATATCTAATATTCGGGCCTTATGGAGCTGGGCCCAATAGTCTCTTTGTTGTGACACACTCCCTTAATTAGTACCACCATCCCCTGTTTGGGCTTGGGAGTAGATTTCAGGCCCATTCTGACTGTTTTGTGAAGCCTTTTCTTATTTTTTTTGGATTAATTGATATTAGGATAATTAGATATTAGGTTAATATTAATTTAGAACTTTGATTTTTGAATATTGATTTAGATTTAATGTTGAGATGTTAATTCTAGAATATAATTTTGGTTATTTGATTTTAGATCTTGATTTTTGATATTATTTTAGAAATAGTTTTGATTTTTATAGTTAATCAAATTATGTTGTATATTATTTTGAATATTATTTTTAATTTGATTTTGATATCTTAGAATTGTTTTAGGATACGCATTTATAGATAATAGTTTTTAGAATATTAATTCTAGTTGTTTGCTTTTATTTTTAATTCTCTTATATTTCTTTGATTTTGAAAAAATCCTAACATCTAACATTAACTTCTAACTTTTAATTTCTGTATTTCTAACCTCTAACTTTTAATTCTTGTATCTAACTTCTAACATTTAATTCTTGTCATTTACTTTATTTGTTTTTATTTTGATTTATTTCATTTTGTACATATTACAAATCCATATTATCATTCATTTCATCTTGAAAAAGTCTTACAAATGGAAAAGTCTTAAAAAAGACTAAAGATAATAACTCCTAAGCATGGAATGGACAATGGACTTAAGGATTTGTTATTAGGACCCTTGCGATGAGCCTTGGACAAGCATTTGACCCAAACACGGAAGGAGCATTCAAGAATCAAGAAGAATTTATAATCTTTTATGCACTTTCTAGCTTAGGACACAATGCACACACAAGGATTTCTGTTGGGCTACCTGACAATGAGAACTTTTATTTCAGCACTCCCTTGTACTTTTCATGTACCCCCTTCCCTTTCGGATGTATGCTTTTACTTGCTTTCCTTATTTTTATTGCTTGTTAGCTATCCCTTAGACATTAGAAACGATCACTATTTCACAATCAATAAACAAACGCTCGATCCAAAGTCAAGCGGTCTTTTCTTAAATTAAAATAGAAAACATAATTAATGGTGATTAGGATTGTATGTCACGAGCCTTAAGTGGTAAAGAAGGGATGAGAATGGAGCTTTCCTGCACTCGTTCTGAATGCTTTAAACACAAGACATTTGGCTTGGTAGTTTGAGGTGTTCACTTTTATCCATAGTATTTAGTGCAATCCGAAATCAAAAACACACTTTCTCCAAACCTAAAAACAACATCAACTCATTCAAACCTTTTGTTTAAGCCTTAGGGCATCACATCGAAAACCCTTTTTCAAGGTATAAAAACAACAAAACAAACAACATTTTATACCCACGAACTACGGGGCTCTGATTTCTCACTTCAACAAGTGGGCATACGTAGGCACGAGGACCCAAATCCTTGGAGAGCACACTAATTTAAAATCTACCTCCACTCCGTAAACCTTTGGCAAGTAAACATTTCGATAACCACACTCATTCAAGCGCAAACATCCTAGATGGTCCCCATGGAGTACCATGGATGTGAGGGATGCTAATACCTTTCCCTTGCATAACCGACTTGCGAACCTGTTCGTGGTTGCGATGACCATTCTTTGGGGTTTTCTCGATATTTTCCCTTTCCTTTGGAATAAATAAAAATCGATGGCGACTCTGTATTTTTTGCGTAGTGACAGCTGGCAACTCCGCTGGGGATCACTCTTCCTAAGCAATTTAATCTTAATCTAGGTTGCTTCCTCGCATGTGCGGATGTTTATCCTTTTTGATTGCTTGCCTTATTTATCGTCTTTCGCTTTAAATTTTGTAATATGTGTTACATGGTTCCATGGTTCTATGGTATTGATGGATACTACTTTGATTACAAGAAGCCTTGTGGGAAAGACTCTCTACCCGAGTCTAGAGTGGAAACTTGAGATAGGAGAGGTTGAGTAGTATGGGCCACCAAAAAGCTTTTCTCGTAAGGGTCGATACGAGAACCTCACTTAGAGTAGATTCTTTTGAAGATGTTGATGATCGTCAAGCTTTTGGCGTAAGCGATCAATATTTTCATTAGGATCCATAACTCTAAGGACCTTTATAGAATATTGAACATTTGGCCAATTGAGATTGAGGGTCTCGTAATATGGGTCCCCGTGAAGCTTTTCTCGCGAGGGTTGGTACGAAGATCTCACTCAAAGTAGATTTTCTTGATGAAGTTATCGACCGGCATGCTTCTATCGTAAGTGACAAATAATCAAAGAATTCCATGACTTTGAGACCCTTGTCTAGAACCCGTATGGTGGAGAGAGATTCAATGTGATAGAAGGTCTCGATACCTTTTGGTTAAATGTTGCCGACATGTGCCTAGTCCCAGGCGTGAAAATTCCTACTAAGTTCAAAGTTCCGAGCTTTGAAAACTATCAAGGGGTCACCTATCCAAAGACCCATATTCGAGCTTTTTGCAGAAAGATGGATGCTCATTCTGATGATGAAAAACTCTTAATGCACTTTTTTCAGGACAACCTTAGCGGGGCTTCTCTGGAATGGTATATGCATCTCGAGCGCACGCACATACGAACTTTGAGGGAAGTTGTTGAAGCCTTCTTAAAGCATTATCAGTATAATTCAGACATGGCTCCTAATCAGACTCATCTCTAAAACCTTGTTCATAAGCCAAATGAATCATTTAAAGAATACGCACAATAGTGGAGGGATCTAGCTACTAGGGTTCAACCCCCTCTTCTTGAAAGAGAACTAATAGACATGTTCATGGACACCCTTCAAGGACCGTATCTTGATATGATGGTTGGAAGCACTACCTCGGGATTCTCAGACCTAGTCATTGCTAGTGAGCGAATCAAGAACTGCTTAAAGATTGGCAAGATACAAGATACAACAATTGTGGCTAGTGGAGCAAAGAAGTACAATTCTGAATTCCCAAAGAAGAAGGAAGGGGAGACCAATCCTGCCATAATCGCTAAAAGGGAAGTTGGAGTCTACCAAATGCCATACTATCTGGTGGCAATAGTAGCACCTAACCCATATCAACAACCAACGTATGTTATTCCTACTGGTCCTCCACCAATGCAATATCAGCAACCCTATACTCCTCAACAACCTTTTGCTCTACAACAACAGAACTACAATCAGCAGTGTAGACAGGGACCAAAGAGGCCTCCCAGAAGCTTTGATCTAGTTCCCATGCCGTATGGTCATCTGCTATCTTATCTTCTAAAAAATTCGTTGGTTCAGTTAAGAGAAGCTAAGGCTCCTCCAGTACCTCTTTCTCTCGGGTATGACATGAACGTTAGATGTAAGTATCACTCTGGGACGCCAGGGCACTCGATCGAGAATTGCGATGTAATGCTTTATTTCAAATCCCCAAACACCGGAGTTATAAGGAAGGTAATCCCTAGTCAACCCTTTGAGCCAAGGAGTTGGAGTTTCTTTCTGAACGTAAAACCATCAATCTTAACCCAAGGTAGAGTAATCGTCAGCTAGTTTGACCAGGCATTCAAACTTCAAAAGAGGAGTGTCCTATTTGAGGATCAACCATATTTTATCCCTCACAGGAGGTCGGAAATCACAAATCCATAATGGTTGTCCCTCATCCACAGAGGCACGAGGCAATCATAACCCATTCCAATTAATCGAACAAATCACATGATTTGTTCCAACAAAAGAAAAAAAATCAAGATCAAAAGAAATAAAGCCCGCTAAGTTGAAAACTTGAGAACAAGTGACTTAGGCAAAAATTAGGGTATCCTTGTGCATTACAAATCTGAATTAATCCAGTAAAAGTATGGAAATAAAAATAAATAAATAAAAGCAAAGAGGAATCGAAAAGAAAGAAAATCCTCAGCAAGAACAAAATCGTGTGGCTGCAAACCAAACAGAAGAAGGGTGATTGCCAAACTAAAAACCTCGTTAGTTCATTAATCATCACTTCAAAATCCCCTTTGAAAAACTGGCGTTTGTATTGAACTAGTTGAGCGTAGGACTAGAGAACATCACGAAGAATGAGTGAGTTAGAATAGGTTTGAGCCTTATATCCTTTTCTTTTTGGAACCGTTGAAGCTACACGAAAAATACCTGAGCGCATCGCAAACTCAAAGATACAACAGAATCACCATCGAACTTTATTTATTCCCGAAGGAAAGGGAAAACATCGATAAAACCCGGGGGAAAGAGAAATGGGTAAGGAAGTCGGTTATGCAAGGTGTAACACCCTTCTAAAATACCCCAAACATTTAATTAAAATAACAACATATATAAATCAGAGTAATTATGCATCCAAGGGTGTCACACAACATTTCACAATATTCATCAAAGTAGCTGGTCATGCTCATTTATTTAATCAATTAAACATTTGCATAAATCGCAGCGGATATAAATCAAATCAATCAAAACATGTAACATACTACATGTAAACTGGTTCAACAATCATTAACAACATAATTAAAAGGTTCCCTCCCGATGTTACATCTATCAGAGCATGACCCACTAAGGAGACTACACTAGACTCCAAGCATTCGCTTCTACTCAACTCATTTCTCGTTACCTGAAAAATAGTTGTAAGGGTGAGTTCCTCAATCGATATAATAAGCATTATAAAATCTCATGTCATGTTAAGTAATTTGACACATTAATCACCCTAATCACAACATACAATCAGTAACAGCACATCAGCTCAACATCATACTCACACCAACATAAATCACAAGTATAATCTCAAATCATACTCCATAACAACACAAACACACGTATAATATTGGAATACATCCATTCATATTATACGCCAGACATACATTATGCAATGAGACTCCACACATGCGGTACCGACTATTCTTGAACATATAGTTCAAGCTCACCGATCAATCCAGATACGACTACTAAGCTCACTAGTCCCACTCATTTGAGATCTAATGACTCACTCACTAATTCCTCACCATGGGAATTAGCTACAGCCCCAAAGGCTATGCTATGCATACTAATCATCTAGCATGCAAACATCAACAACAAATCCACAATGATTCACTCATTAATTCCTCACCATGGGAATTAGCTACAACCCCAAAGGCTATGCTATGCACGCTAATCATCTAGCAATGCAACATCAACAACAATTCACAATGGACACGTGCTCACACTCTAAGCCATACAACAGTCCATTCACAATTTCATGCATAATATATACATTCACAGCATTATGCATATCATCATACATCATCAACACATGTATCAACACATCATTATCATGTCAAGCAATTAAACACAGTATTAGCACACTCTACTAATACCTATACTGCTCAAAACAGCGGGAAAATAATCCCTATTACATCATACGCCAACATAGGCCAACTCTCAAATATGTACACAACATTAAAAAGCCAATTTTTCCACTCTGCAACAGTGTTAACCGGTTAACTGTAACACCCCGATAATAATATGATAATTATTTAAATTAAGTTAATAATATATTTATTAATTTAATTAGATAATTGGATTATTATTATTATTATTTTGGAATTATTATTATTATTATTGGGATAATAATTATTGGAAAATATATAAGTTGGAATTTAGAAAAATCTCATTTTTGGTAAAAAGTTATTTTTCACGTGAAAAGGGAAAAGAGACAGAAAGGGAAAAAGGGCAAAGAGCCAGAGAACGAAGGTTGAAGGAAGGAAAAGCTTGAAGCTCAAAGCTGCCGGATTAACTCAGGTAAGGGGGGTTTATCATCGATTAATGGGTATTATGGGATAATATGTGATGGGTAGTGAGGAACCATTGATTTGCCTCTGATTTGAATGATGTATGATGAATTTGTGAACTTTTGGGGATGAACAAAATTGGGATTAAAATTGAAGAAATTCGTAGGAATTAGAGGTAGAAAGGTTAACAATTTGTGAAATCGAAAGTGTATGATTCGTGTTAGATGAGATGAATGAATTGTGTGTAAAATTTGGACTGTGGAAGGTTGAATTGGATAGATCTCGTAGCAGGAAAAGCCATTGCAGATCTGGAAATTCTGGTGTCTGGTCATACGCGTATGACACTAGGCAATACGCGTATGATATGGCTGGTACGCGTATGGATGAGGCCTTACGCGTATGGGTGAGAAAGATGATGTTTTGAACGTGAAATTGTCTCTGTTGGTACGCGTATGGGAGAGTGGTACGCGTAGCATACGCGTATGGGACAGATGATACGCGTATGGGTTGGGCGAGGAAACGCGCCATACGCGTATGGGCATAGGCAATACGCGTATGGGCATAGGCAATACGCGTATGGGCAGACTTGTGGTTTTCCTGAACTGTTGTTGTGTAGTTTTTGGTTGTTTAGGCTGAGTGATGTAACTTAGCTGATGTATGACGTAGTAGGGATCATTTCCCGTTGTTTTGAGTAGTATAGGTATTAGTAGAGTGTGATAATACTGTGTTTGATTATGCGGCATGATATGATATGCTTTTGTGATAAAATGTGTTGATGTGTGATGGTATGCATGATGCTGTGAATGTATCAGTTATGTATGCATTTGTGAATAGACTGTTTTATGGCTTAGAGTATGAGCATATGTCTATTCTTGAGTTGTTGTTGTTGTTGCATTGCTAGGTGATTAGCATGCATATTGTGGCCTTTATGGTGGTAGCTAATTCCCATGGTGAGGAATTAGTGATGTTAGTCATTTTGGACTGTTGTTGATATTTGCATGCTAGATGATTAGCGTGCATAGCATGGCCCATTTGGGGTGGTAGCTAATTCCCATGGTGAGGAATTAGTGATGTGAGTCACTAGGTCTCAAATGAGTGGGACTAGTGAGCTTGGTAGCCGTACCTGGATTTGGTCGGTGAAGTTGAACTATATGTTCATGAATAGTCGGTACCGCATGCATGGAGTCTCATTGCATAATATATGTATGGCGTATAATATGAATGGATGTATTCCAATATTATACGTGTGTTTGTGTTGGTGTTGAGTATTATGTTGAGTTGATGTGCTGTTGCTGAATATATGTTTGGATTAGGGTGATGAAATGTGTTAAAATTACTTAGCATTACATAATGTTTTATAATGCTTATTATATTGATTGAGGAACTCACCCTTACAACTATTTTTCAGGTAACGAGCAATGAGTTGAGTAGAAGTTAACGCTTGGAGTCTAGTGTAGTCTCCTTAGTGGGTCGTGCTCTGATAGATGTAACATCGGGATGGGTTGTTTAACTTGTTTTAAACGTTTCATTGTTGGTTGAGAACCATTTTACATGTAATGTTTTACATGATTGATGAAATTATATCCGCTGTGTTTTATGCAAATGTTTAAGTTTTAAATTAATAAAAGAGCATGACCGTTATATTGTTGAACGGTGTGGATTATTGTGTGACACCCTTAAATGGCATAATTACTCTGATGATATACTGCTATTTTAATTTAAATAATTGGGGTATTTCAGAAGGGTGTTACATTAGTGGTATCAGAGCATAGTCGGTCGAGTCGAGTCGTAATTATTCTGTTTTCCCTGTACGGGATAGGTGTTGTGTAACCCTATCAGTACTTATTGTTTTAGTTTGTTGGGTTTTCAGAATAGAGATGGCTGGAAGAGGTAGAGATGATGCTGCGATTGCTGAGGCTCTGGGTATGCTAGCTGGAGTACTTGGAGGGAATCCGAATGTTGTGGGAATGGGAGCTGCTCGTCAACTGAGTGAGTTCCAGAAGAACAATCCTCCAATGTTCAAGGGAGCATACGATCCAGATGGCGCTCAGAAGTGGTTGAAGGAGATCGAGAGAATCTTCCGAGTAACTGAGTGTGCCGATAACCAGAAGGTCAGGTTCGGTACGCATATGCTGTCAGAAGAAGCAGATGATTGGTGGGTTGCTACCCGCACTGAGTTGGAATCTGCTGGGAATGCTGAGATCACTTGGGCGGTGTTCAGAGAGAGATTCCTGAGGAAGTATTTTCCAGAGGATGTCAGAGGAAAGAAAGAGATAGAGTTCCTGGAATTGAAGCAGGGTAACCGGTCTGTTACTGAGTATGCTGCTAAGTTCACAGAGCTGTCAAAGTATTATACTCCCTATAACGAGGCTACTGGGGAATTTTCGAAATGTGTGAAGTTTGAGAACGGGTTGCGCCCCAAGATCAAACAGGCCATTGGGTATCAGCGGATCAGAGTGTTTTCTGATTTGGTTGACTGTTGCAGGATTTTTGAACAGGATTCCAAAGCCAGAGCAGAGAGCTATCAGCAAAGGGTTGATAGGAAAGGCAAGAATCAGACTGATCGTGGGAAACCGTATGCAGCTGGCAAAGGTTTCCAGAAGCAGAGTGGGATGAAGAGGCCTAGTGGGGGAGACTCTAGCGCCCCTGCTAAGTGTTACAGATGTGGTCAGGCTGGACATCGTTTCCATGAGTGTACCAGTAATGAGAAGAAGTGTTTCAAGTGTGGTAAAGGTGGTCATTTGGCTGCAGAGTGCCGGTTGAAGACTCTGACTTGCTTCAACTGTGGAGAGGTGGGTCATATCAGCCCACAGTGTCCTAAGCCGAAGAAGGAGAACCAATCGGGAGGCAAGGTCTTTGCTTTATCGGGTTCTGAGACTTCTGCAGATGATCGTTTGATCCGAGAGATATCTGAGATGCTTGGAAGTATGGTGATTGATACTCCTGCGAAGGGTTCAGTGACTACTACTTCAGTTTGTTTGAATTGTCCCTTGAGTATTTTTGGTAGAGACTTTGGGATAGACCTTGTGTGTCTTCCACTAGTACAGGTTGATGTTATCCTGGGTATGAACTGGTTGGTATTTAACCGAGTCTATATCAATTGTTTTGATAAGGCTGTGATTTTTCCTGAGATTGAGGAAGGAAAGAATTTGTTTCTATCTGCGAGGCAGGTGAATGAGGCAGTAGTAGATGGGGCAGAGTTGTTTATGCTGTTAGCGACTATGGAGGCTAAAGATAAACTGGTGTTTTGAAATTTGGTAATCGGGTGTGTATTCCGGATGTTATCGAACTTAAGAAGAGTATTCTGGAGGAAGGACATCGTAGTGGCTTGAGTATTCATCCTGGAGCTACGAAGATGTATCATGATTTGAAAAAGTTATTTTGGTGGCCAGGAATGAAAAGAGAAATTGCGAGTTTTGTTTATTCCTGTTTGACTTGTCAGAAGTCGAAGATTGAGCATCAGAAGCCGTCTGGGCTAATGCAACCGTTGGCTATTCCAGAGTGGAAGTGGGATAGTATCAGTATGGATTTTGTTTCGGGTTTACCGAGGACAAGTAGGAATTTTGAAGCTATTTGGGTGATTGTGGATAGATTGACGAAGTCGGCTCATTTCATTCCGATCAGAATGGATTGTCCGTTAGAAAGATTAGCCGAGTTGTATATTGAGAAGATTGTAAGTTTGCATGGTATTCCGTCGAGTATTGTTTCGGACAGAGATCCTAGATTTACATCGAAGTTTTGGGAAGGTTTGCAGAAGGCTTTGGGAACTAAGCTGAGATTGAGTTCTGCATATCATCCGCAGACTGATGGTCAGACTGAGAGGACGATTCAGTCATTAGAGGATCTTTTGAGAGCTTGTGTTTTGGAAAAGGGAGGTGCTTGGGATTGTCATTTACCTTTGATTGAGTTTACCTACAACAATAGTTTTCATTCGAGCATTGGTATGGCACCGTTTGAAGCTTTGTATGGTAGGAGATGTCGGACACCGTTATGTTGGTATGAGTCCGGTGAGAGTGCTGTGGTTGGACCGGAGATTGTTCAACAAACTACGGAAAAGATTAAGATGATTCAGGAGAAGATGAGAATTGCTCAGAGTCGTCAGAAGAGTTATCATGACAAGAGGAGGAAGTCACTTGAGTTCCAAGAGGGAGATCATGTGTTTCTTCGTGTTACTCCGATAACTGGTGTTGGTCGAGCTTTGAAGTCGAAGAAGTTGACACCTCGTTTTATTGGTCCTTATCAGATTTTGGAGAGGATAGGGGAGGTAGCCTATCGTATCGCTTTACCGCCGTCGCTTGCGAATTTGCATGAGGTTTTTCATGTGTCTCAGTTGAGGAGGTACATTCATGATCCGTCGCATGTAGTCCAAGTAGATGATGTACAGGTGAGAGATAACCTGACTGTTGAAACATCACCTATGAGGATCGAGGATCGAGAGTTGAAGCAGTTGCGGGGTAAAGAAATTGCCTTGGTGAAGGTAGCTTGGGGAGGACCAGCAGGTGGCAATGTGACTTGGGAACTTGAGAGTAAGATGAAGGAGTCTTACCCAGAGTTGTTCGCTTGAGGTATGTTTTCGAGGACGAAAACTCTTTTAGTGGGGGAGAGTTGTAACACCCCGATAATAATATGATAATTATTTAAATTAAGTTAATAATATATTTATTAATTTAATTAGATAATTGGATTATTATTATTATTATTTTGGAATTATTATTATTATTGGGATAATAATTATTGGAAAATATATAAGTTGGAATTTAGAAAAATCCCATTTTTGGTAAAAAGTTATTTTTCACGTGAAAAGGGAAAAGAGACAGAAAGGGAAAAAGGGCAAAGAGCCAGAGAACGAAGGTTGAAGGAAGGAAAAGCTTGAAGCTCAAAGCTGCCGGATTAACTCAGGTAAGGGGGGTTTATCATCGATTAATGGGTATTATGGGATAATATGTGATGGGTAGTGAGGAACCATTGATTTGCCTCTGATTTGAATGATGTATGACGAATTTGTGAACTTTTGGGGATGAACAAAATTGGGATTAAAATTGAAGAAATTCGTAGGAATTAGAGGTAGAAAGGTTAACAATTTGTGAAATCGAAAGTGTATGATTCATGTTAGATGAGATGAATGAATTGTGTGTAAAATTTGGACTGTGGAAGGTTGAATTGGATAGATCTCGTAGCAGGAAAAGCCATTGCAGATCTGGAAATTCTGGTTTCTGGTCATACGCGTATGACACTAGGCAATACGCGTATGATATGGCTGGTACGCGTATGGATGAGGCCTTACGCGTATGGGTGAGAAAGATGATGTTTTGAACGTGAAATTGTCTCTGTTGGTACGCGTATGGGAGAGTGGTACGCGTAGCATACGCGTATGGGACAGATGATACGCGTATGGGTTGGGCGAGGAAACGCGCCATACGCGTATGGGCATAGGCAATACGCGTATGGGCATAGGCAATACGCGTATGGGCAGACTTGTGGTTTTCCTGAACTGTTGTTGTGTAGTTTTTGGTTGTTTAGGCTGAGTGATGTAACTTAGCTGATGTATGACGTAGTAGGGATCATTTCCCGTTGTTTTGAGTAGTATAGGTATTAGTAGAGTGTGCTAATACTGTGTTTGATTATGCGGCATGATATGATATGCTTTTGTGATAAAATATGTTGATGTGTGATGGTATGCATGATGCTGTGAATGTATCAGTTATGTATGCATTTGTGAATAGACTGTTTTATGGCTTAGAGTATGAGCATATGTCTATTCTTGAGTTGTTGTTGTTGTTGCATTGCTAGGTGATTAGCATGCATATTGTGGCCTTTATGGTGGTAGCTAATTCCCATGGTGAGGAATTAGTGATGTTAGTCATTTTGGACTGTTGTTGATATTTGCATGCTAGATGATTAGCGTGCATAGCATGGCCCATTTGGGGTGGTAGCTAATTCCCATGGTGAGGAATTAGTGATGTGAGTCACTAGGTCTCAAATGAGTGGGACTAGTGAGCTTGGTAGCCGTACCTGGATTTGGTCGGTGAAGTTGAACTATATGTTCATGAATAGTCGGTACCGCATGCATGGAGTCTCATTGCATAATATATGTATGGCGTATAATATGAATGGATGTATTCCAATATTATACGTGTGTTTGTGTTGGTGTTGAGTATTATGTTGAGTTGATGTGCTGTTGCTGAATATATGTTTGGATTAGGGTGATGAAATGTGTTAAAATTACTTAGCATTACATAATGTTTTATAATGCTTATTATATTGATTGAGGAACTCACCCTTACAACTATTTTTCAGGTAACGAGCAATGAGTTGAGTAGAAGTTAACGCTTGGAGTCTAGTGTAGTCTCCTTAGTGGGTCGTGCTCTGATAGATGTAACATCGGGATGGGTTGTTTAACTTGTTTTAAACGTTTCATTGTTGGTTGAGAACCATTTTACATGTAATGTTTTACATGATTGATGAAATTATATCCGCTGTGTTTTATGCAAATGTTTAAGTTTTAAATTAATAAAAGAGCATGACCGTTATATTGTTGAACGGTGTGGATTATTGTGTGACACCCTTAAATGACATAATTACTCTGATGATATACTGCTATTTTAATTTAAATAATTGGGGTATTTCAGAAGGGTGTTACATTAACGCCCTGGGTTAACCGGTTAACGCAGCACAACGCGCTTCCTGTCCCAAAACTTAACAGTGTTAACCGGTTAACACCCTGGGTTAACCGGTTAACGCAGCACAAACAACAATATTTCAGCAATCACAACAGTGTTAACCGGTTAACACCCTGGGTTAACCGGTTAACGCAGACAAAACAGCAAATTTTCACAATTCAAAACAGTGTTAACCGGTTAACACCCTGGGTTAACCGGTTAACGCAAGACAGAAGCTGTTCCTGCGCTAACTCAAGGCAGAATGCAGAATCCTCCGCATTTTCCGCCATTGGAGGACTTCCGGACCTCCGATTCCAATTCCGTAAAAAGCTACACTTTCGAAAATTTTCAACTAACCCAAACACAGATTCAATTACAGTCTAACACAACTTATTCATCAAAATTTTTCAGCATTTCAAAATCCCAATTAGGGTCAATTCACGGTTTATCACTACCCATTACATGCTAACCCATAATACCCATTAAACGACGATAAACCCCCCTTACCTGAGTTAATCTGGCGAATCTTTAAGCTCCAAGCTCTTCTCTTCTTCAACCCTCTTCCTCTTGCTCTGCCTCTTGCCCTTTTCCTCCTTCAGCCGCTTCTCTGAGTTTCACGTGAAAACCTTATTTTCCAAATGAAACTCTTTTTCCTTATTCCAACTTATATATTTTCCAAATTATATTATTATTCCAATAATAATAATAATTCAATAGTTCCAAAATAATAATAATAATAATAATCCAATTATCTAATTAAATTAATAAATATATTATTAATTTAATTTAAATAATTATCATATTATTATCGGGGTGTTACACAAGGGGAAGATATTAGCACCCTAAACATCCATGGTACTCCATGGGAACCGTTTTGAATGTTCTTTGCAAGAATAAGTGTTATTATCTGAAGATTACTCGCGAAAGGGGGAAACATGGGGTTTAATAGATAAGTGTTCTCGCCAAGGATTAGGACCCTCGTGCATATGTATCCTCATTCATGCAATGAGGGAATCAGAGCTCCGTAGTTCATGGAACTAGGACGGATGCGTTAGTTTTTTTAGTGGACAGTATTAACATTCGTGTTCTACTATCGACTGACTTGTATGCTCGAGCATGGGAGCTTTAAGCATCTGTCTGTTTGCGGTAGAATGGATGAACTCGGATCACACTCTAGCAGTTAAACATTGCTTGCTCGCACATGGAGGCTTAAGCTTCATTAACGGTAGAAAGAAAGTAACACGTCCTTTCTGAAAAGGTTTTAAATTGAAAATGAAGCCCAAAGGCAAAACTGAGTTTAATGAGGCGAGTTTGCTTTTATTATGAAATGAGAGTCATGATCTGAATCGTACTAAAGTCTATGAGTGGAGATGAATACAGTGAACAACTGGGTCATTTGTCCCGCATCCAAAGATATCCATAATGGGGGTAGGAATTCTCCAGCCCCATTCCTTCTCCATTGCTTAAGGCTCGTGTCGTACAATCCTAATCATAGGGTTAATTGTTTTTGAATTTATTTACAAAAAAGGTTTTAGTTTTACTGGGAGAACAAAAGGATAGAAGTGAAACCCTGAACGACGGGAGTCTGATATTCGGTCTGATCTTCAATTTGGTCTTCAGTCTATGTAGGGAGACTTATCAATTATTCGATTCAAATTGCACTGAAGTCTATGAATAGAGACGAATAGAGTGAGCAACCGGGTCATTCGTCCCGCACCCAAAGATATTAAGAATGAGGGTAGGAATCCTTCAGTCTCATTCCTCCTCTACTACTTAAGACTCATGACGTGAAATTTGCATCATAATCGATGAGTGTTGAATTTGAATTTCCTTGCACCTTCCCATGATGAAGGGTTGTCTTTGAAGAATGAAGAGGCTTGATAATCAACTTGAATCGAGTTGTGCTAAAGCCCATGAATAGAGGTGAATACGATGAGCAAACGGGTCATTCGTCCTGCACCCAAAGATACTTAGAATACGATGATTAACAAGTGTTGAGGTTTGACCTTTGTAGTGCTTGAATAATAGTCTCGTCTTGTGATGATTTGAATAGCTTGAACTCTTGATCTTGATCTTTAAATCTTGATTGAACTTGGAGGTCCAGTATCCAGCATATCTTGATCACAAGGACCCGCTTTATCAAGTGATCAAGGGTCTTTTGATCACTTGACTAAGCTTGGGGAATTGAGCACATTCAAAGGATTTAGTCGATCAAAGCGTACTTTGATAAACTTAATCAGTGGGAAAAAATTAGTTGAATGTGAATGTACAACTACCTAAAGGGTTAATGTTTATTGGAATTATTTTTTAAGTCCTAAAACTAAGGGAACATGCAAAAATTAGACTATTTCTAACCCAGAGGCAAAACAGTCATTTGAGAATTATGGTCATTGAATTAAAACTCAAATTATGAAATTTCCAATGAAAAATCAATTAGGTTCTAAACTATTCTATTTCTAAATTCAATAAAATTCTAAAATATTCTAATTTCTAAAATTCTATTTAAATTTAATTAAGACTTTATTCTAAAATTCTAAGTTTAACTAACCTAAATATTTGATCTGGTCACATCAATTTCTAATCTCTAATCGAGTTCTAATTACTCTAACAAAGACTTAATCCTAATTAAATACAATTAACCTAATTTGATTATACCAATCACAATTGATATTTCTAATATGTTTTTAATCTTTATTAAATTCTAACCGAAATGCTACTAATCATCCTCTAATTATCCAGACCTCCTAATTATAACCTAACAATTCTAACAATCAACTAATCAAATTTTATTAACAAAATAGCAAAAAAAAAAACTAAAGAAAAGAAAAAACAGAAATGGGCCAGGGATGATGAATCTGGCCCAAAGTGCTTTGGGGATGTATGTCCGACGCAGGGGTGTGAAATACAAATTGTTGGGCCCAATTGTATGCTGGCCCATCGGAATTCGTTCCCCTTGGGATCTTCCTGCGCCGAATGGGAAACGGTGATGGCGGCTTTGATGGACAGGTGTCGCTTCAACCAAGAGTGACTATGCATATGGATTATTGTAAAACCTGCAGTGTACTACTGGCTTTCAATCCCATCTCTTCCCAAGATACCCTAGTTCCCGTGCCTAAAGCACACCATGATTAAAGACAGAACAATCGTGATGACGGCACTCCTCCGCGACCCAACGCCCCACTCTTCTCAGATTGTCTTTTCCCCTCACCGTACCAGAGTTCCCCGTCACCGGCGACGGAGCTCCCAAATTAAAAATGAAACCGTCAATCCCTTTGTTTTCCTCCCTAGGTTCCGAATCTCCAATACAAACGCCATAATTATCAACCAAGTAATTCGATCGGATGCGTACCTACAATAACCCTAGATGGACTTCCTAAAATTCAGCAACAATCGTCAAGAATCGGAGCCTCTGAATGGGCTTTGATTCACCGTGAACAACTCTATGTTATTATAGGATACATCGAAGCAAAGGGAGGAATCGTTTACTTACTTTGCCGGAGAATATGATTCGAGTGACGACGACGGTGAAAACGGTACGTAATCTCCCTCCTCGCGCTCCGACTCTTCTTCACTGTCTTCTTCTTCTTCTCGAAGCCCTTCCTTCTTCTAGAAACATGTTGAAAATCGAGTCTTTTTCGGTGAGAGAGAGAAATCTTCTAGTTAGTTGAACTGAAATCGTCGACCCCTTCCGAGTTTGGTGAACGATGCATTTATAGATGGAATCGATTAACGGAATGTTAACCCTGTTAGTTGGTTCAAATGAAAATCAGTTAGAGGTTAAAACACAAAGTTAGTTTCGGTTATGATTTCTGTTGTGGTCATTGTTGGATTCTGTTAGAGTGAAGTTATGAATTGGTTAGAGGTAGCTCTCAATTCTGTTATATGAATCTTGTTATCAGTCCTTTATGTTAGTTGAATCTGTTAAAGGTTTTAATGGATTTGCTAAAGTGAGCTAGTGCAGTGTGGTTAATGTTTTTAATCCTTGTGTCTTTCCGCTGCAGATATCGTGTTGGCTGCTTGGGTACAATTTTGGCATAGGCTTGACAAATTTGTAGCTTTTGCGGATCATCTCATCCTCCTGGTTCAATTCGTACCATCTTGAGTGATTAAATTCCTAGCTTGCAACCAAATCTTCACCAGCAGCAGCTCTGGATCCATTGCCTGGGGTTGACCCTGTTATCCTGTCGTTCATGCTGATAAATGAGACTATGTCACCGACAACTGCCCCTAAAGCTGCAGGGGTCAATGAACTCACTTGTCGCTCTAATTAGATCAACCTTTGATTTTCCTGAAGGGGCGCTAATTCATTACCATGAGCACCATCTGGACCGGTGAACTCTGCCAGTAAAGGAGAGGTTGATATTCCCGGAGTTCCGATGGCAAGTGATTGAGTAGGTGCTGATGCACCCGCATCCCCAACTTGTTGGTGTCCAACATCTGAAATTGATGAAATACCAAAAATGAGCTTTTTAAAAATCTCCTGGCATAGGAGATGGAGCTAAGGGAGGTGAAGGAGTGGGGACTACAAATGGTGAGTGAGCAGGTTGCAGTTTCACCTTTGCAATTTCATGTTCTGTATTTTCTTTGATCTTACTTGGACTTAGTTACGTTAGTTTTGCTGGAGTGAAGTCTGCGTTAATGAAAAAACCAAACGACATTCCCTTATGCTTCTCAATGGAATTCTGCCAATCTTCCATTGCGTTGAGAAAAACAAATCTTGTTATTGATGAAATATTGTTAATTGTTATTAGTTAGTAAAACTATTGAATTGAGGCTCAATCTTCTGTTTTGTCTTGATGAAGGTTGATTGATTTTACGGGTTCTGCAGGGCATATGACATGAAATGTACGTAACGGAACCCATCCAATGATTGGCAAAAAGGTGCAACAGTGAAACCCAACAGTTTAGTGATCGCATCCAAGAGGTAATCTCGAGTACAAGCCTTGACAATCTTAGAGAGGAAATACATTATCAGCAGGATTTCCACTCTAATCACTGAGTGTTTAGAGGAATGTTACAATATGTATGGATAGCTCCTTCTACGTCAAAACGAGCTTCTGAAATCGAGTTATCTCCCTTTTGATAGCACCTTCTTTGAGAGAGGAATAAATTTGCATTTGGGCTTTATATCCAACTGATAGACTGTCTAGATCCTTGACTACCCTGACAGAAGATTGGATGGTCCATCATATTCCTTATTCACCTAGGAAACATCAACTCGCTAAGCAGGATGCCGGCTATCGACATTCTTCTCATCCGTCTTTAGGAATTCCTGAATAGGAAATGAATCTATGCGCTTCTTTCTAGCTTCTTTCTAGCCGGGGCGCTTACGCGGTGACAGAGCTGTGGTATTCATCATTTATGGTAATGCTGATGCCTTCCTTGGAGACTTGGAGACTTGCACATGCACACGATTTTCACGACATAAGAAGGAGAGGAACTAGTGTACGAGACAACAATATTAGCAGTAGCTTTATTTCTGTAAACCCCATCTCACCAGCCACTCATTCTTTATACCGTACTGTACAAAGTCTTAAAAATAATATGTACATGATGTAATATGTAGTTTTTTGGATCTTGTGGTTTTGAATATTGTATTGATTCCTTTTTTGTCATTTGGAAATAGTAATGCCTCGTGTTTGGTTCTATATTTAGAATGATTGTAGTTGGAATTGGGAATTTACTGCTAGAATGTAGTGAAAAGAATCTATTCAATGTATTGTGTATGGAATTGATTGGTGAATAAATATTGTATGGTTCATGATGGTAAGTTAGAAATGTAATTTGGGTTCTTGGATGAACATGGCATTATTGAATGTACATTTGGAAGAAATTTGGTGGGATGAGAAGTCTTGGTCGGTTGACTTTGGTCAACTGTTGACCAGAAAGTTAACGGTTTATCAAAAGTCAACTCGGGTCAAAATTATATATTTTTGTATTGAATTGGGTTTTTGCAATGTGACGCTTGAATTTTGAAGTGAAACTTGAATTTTGAAGTGAAAATGAATTTGAATCTGGATGGTATTAATGAAACTTGAATTTTCAAAATGGTGGTTTGAAATCAACTTAGGTGGACGGTTCTGTGGGCACCATAAAACCTTTATCGATGGATCAGTCACGAATGAGGTATGAGAAGCTTGGATGCACCATGATTCTTCAAACCAATACATGAGTTTTGGAAAGATCCATGTGAGGACTTGAACTATCGGTATTTTGAAACCATAATCCTCTAGTGAATGACATGATACAGGTAATAATGGCCAAACACTCCTTCCCTTGAGCTAGAGTTTCACAATCCTCAAACCAAACCAATAATTTCAGGTGTATCTAATTAAGGTCTTAAGCATACACCAAACAATAAGGCTCACAACCCTTATGGATCAAAAATCTAGGGCTCTATGTGGATTGGAATCCAAAATCCAAGCTCTGAGGATTCTAGTATCCATCAATTAGGGCTCTGATTGACCATAAATCCAAGAGTCTACCAAGAAAGGCATTTGAACACCAATTATTCCTGATTAGGGTTTTAAGCCAAACACAAATCCCCACCAACAACTCCTCTGACCATGGGCCAACAACTAGGATTCATAAGCCCGGTTCATGCACGGAGTGTCGGTGTAAACCCTAGAGGCCAATACTTTTGCTACTTGTGTCGAATTATTTATTAATAATAAAAGGCTTTTTCTTTATTACGTTTGTTTAATAAAGTCCCTAGAATAACTAGTCCGTTTAATGTATCAAGTGTGACTTGATCATGAGATCACATTAAACATAAGGACACTATTATTAAAGTATCCGTAGTCGAGCTTTATTATGAAGTGGGATAACACTAAAGCATTAAGACTATTATGTATATAGACTGATGATCACATCTCATGGATCATGGATAAGGAGTTATCAAGTCTTAAACATAGGTATGAATATTAAGAGTAATATTTATACTGGATTGACCCGCTATGAGAATACTATATAGAATGTTATGCAAAGTGTCATAAGTTATTCTCATGGCGATAATGGTGTATACCACCCTTCGACATGAAACCACTATGGACCCTAGATGTAGAGTCGAGTGCTTTATTGTTGATCCAACGTTGTCCGTAACTGGATAACCATAAAGACGGTTGATGGATACTCCACGAAGCATGCTGAGGGACATGAGTGACCTAGATGGAATTTGCTCATCCTGCATAACAGAATAAATGTCTATGGGTCCAATATTGAACTGGACAAGGATGACACGGTCTATGCCTTGTGTTCAATATAGACATAAGGGCAAAAGGGTAATTATACGCATAAGTATTATCACAGAAGGATTTGTCAGATCACATGACATTTTCGTGTCTTGGGTAGCAATGACGTGTTGCTAGATACCGCTCACTGTTTATTATGTTAAATGCGTGATTTAATATAATTGCCAACGTCGCGAAAACCTACAGGGTCACACACAAAGGACGGATTGATGAGAGATAGAGTAACTAAGGAACACCGTAAGGTACAGTGCACTTAAGTGAATTGTAGAACATCGTAAGGTACGATGTACTTAAGTAGAATACGAAATATGGTAAGGTACCATGGGCTTAAGTGATTTTGGGCATATTATAAGATATGGGCCAAAATACACTTAAGTGAGCTTTTAGCTTGAAGCCCACACAAGTGGTTTTATAAATAGAACCCTTGTGCAAAAGCATTCATTGCGGTTGCATTATTTTCGTTCTCTCTCTCTCTCTCTCTCTCTCTCTCTCTCTCTCACACACACACACACACACACACACACACACACACACACTCAAAACCTTCATTCATACCAGCTAGCACTGAGATTGAAGGAATCCGTTCGTGTGGACTGAGTAGAGACGTTGTCATCGTTCGATGTTCGTGATCGCTCCGTAGATCTGCATCAAAGGTTTCAATCGTCACAAGAGGTAAATATTCTATCACTGATCATGACCATTCGTAAGGATCTCTAAAGGAGAAAATTTTAATTTCCGCTGCGTTTTGGACCGCAATTCTCCTTCACGGAGTCCAAGCAGCAAGATCCCTTAAGACCAAGGATTAGGGTTGCAACCCACACGATGAGCAAATACCAAAATCCTCCAGACGAATCCCTGATTTTATCAACCGTAAACCTTAAATCTATGATGCTTGTTAGTCAATGTTAGTCATGAACGAATGATGAGTATGCATGAGTATATATGAATGAGTCTCAAGTTACAAGTTAGATGAAAAGCAAAAATGGAAGGAAGATTTTGGGGTATGACAGCTGCCCCTATTTAATCTTCTCGGACTTGAATGTGTGAACAATAATGACTTTCAAACATACATGGTAGGAGAGGATTAAATACTAAAATAACCAAGAATTTGCCCGCAGGGAATGAATGAAATGAGTGAGATGTAAGGTAAGAGTATTTATGGAAAGCTGTTCAATGGATGGCGTGCGGGCTCTTGTATATGGTTATTCGTTAGGGGTCGGTTGAAATGTCTGTGGGGAGAATGGGTCAGTTGTACAATTTGTAAAGATATGCATGAGGTATGCAATATGTTATGTATGCAATGTATGATCAATCTCCTTTTTTTCATCTTTCTCTATATTTCTCATTCTTTTCTTTTTTCATTCTTTTTTTTTTCATTCTTTTCTTTTTTCATTCTTTTTTTTTTCATTCTTTTCTTTCGTTCTCTTCTTTTTTCATTCTTACCTCCACTAACAAGTTCTTGGCTTGTAAACGAGGATCGAAGTATTCCCGCGAGACTCCAAGAAGGAAACAGAATTGTGTTTTTGCACAACGTAAGTACCTGAGTGAAAAGAATAGTAACAAGGCCTTCTGCCACAGGCAAAGAGACATCTTGCAAAAAAGGACGGACAACTCAACTGAGAAATAATCTCCTCATGCAATAGGTAGCAACGACTCTTTAGCAAGAGGGGTGGAAATTTTCTAAATACAGTCAAGGAAAAAAGTGAACAGACTTCTCAACTGAGAAACGATCTCCTCATGCAACAGGTAGCAACGGCTCCTTAGCAAGAGGGAGAGAAATTCCCAAACACAGTGAAGGAAAAAGGCGGACAAACTGCTCAACGGAGAAACGACCTCCTCGTGCAACATGTAGCAACGACTCCTTAGCAAGAGGGATAAAAATTTCCAAAGGCGAGAAGACTTCTCAATGGAGAAATGACATCCTCGTGCAACATGTAGCAACGACTCCTTAGCAAGAGGGATAGAAATTTCCAAAGGCGGACAGACTTCTCAACAGAGAAACGACCTCCTCGTACAACAGGTAGCAACGACTCCTTAGCAAGAGGGATAGAAATTTCCAAAGGCAGACAGACTTCTCAACAGAGAAACGAACTCCTCGTGCAACGGGTAGCAACGACTCCTTAGCAAGAGGGATAGAAATTTGCAAAGGCAGACAAAATTCTCAATGGAGAAACGACCTCCTCGTGTAATAGGTAGCAACGAATCCTTAGCAAGAGGGATATAAATTTCCAAAGGCGGACAAACTTCTCAATAGAGAAACGACCTCCTCGTGCAACAGGTAGCAACGACTCCTTAGCAAGGGAAAAATGGGGGATTCCAAACAACGGTTTAGGAAGGAAGATAGTCGAACTTCTCACACGAAAGGTGATGAGAACTCCTTAACGAAAGGTTAAGAAGAAGATGGGAACGAGATTCTCGTGCAATATACTACGAGAGCTCTTAGAAACAAGGTCTACATGGGGATCTCACACAAAAGGTGGTGAGAACTTCTCAACGAAAGTTTAAGAAGAAAGAGGGAATTTCTCATACGAAAGGTAGTGAGAAACTTCTCAACGAAAGGTTAAGGAGAAAGTTAGGGATTTCTCACACGAAAGGTAATTAGCAACTTCTCAATGAAAGGTTAAAAAGAAAGGGATGGTTATCTCATACCAAAGGTAGCAATGACTCTTGGTCAAGAGAAAATTTCCAGTGCAAAAGGCAAAGGACACTTACGAAAGGTAAGCGAGAAGGGAATTGTCTCCTATGCGAAAGGCATAGGAGTACTTACAAAAGGTAAGTAAACCTCAAAAAGGTCACAGACATCTTCACAAGGCAGAACAATCAAACAAGACCTGCTAGGTACAAACCTAGACTCAGAGGATTTTCCAGGCGAATCTGGGCTTTAGCACACTCTAACAGGTGGGGAACTTTGCAAATAGGTATGAAAACCTCATATCGTCCTTCGGGAACAACGGTGGGGACGACGTTTTCAAACAATGGCTACCCTACCCGAGACTCACCAAACCTATATCAAGCGTTTAAAAAAACGGGAAGCAAAGATCTGACAAAGGTACCCTGCTCGTGCGAAAGGCAACGAGGGGGTGACATGATTTCGTGCATAAAGCAACGAAATAAACCCACAGAAGGTAAGTTATATCAATAAACTTCTCCAAGCGAAATGCAAGGAGGACTGGAACGAGGCCAAAAGGACTTACAAAAGGTAAGCAATTGATTTCAAAGGTACTTGCAAAAGGCAACACAAAGGAGAAGTATTTCGGGAAAACCTGCGGGGAATACTAGTCAAGAGTTTCATGATAGTGTTCTCAATTGGGGAGGAAGAATGACTCAATGGAGGATTCTTATATGCTTCGAGAAAGACTTTCATGCAGTTATAACATGTTTATTTTGCAAGGCGTAATGCCCTATTTTAAGGGAATATGCTACACACTTCACGATGAAATGATATGTAATGCAAGACTATGCAAGATGTTGATGCACGGTTATGCTTTTGGTTAGACGATATGATAGAAAGTATCTGGTTATTGAAAATTGAGGGTACAAATAACCATTGGGTTCATTAATTAGGATCATGTTCTCTGTTGAAAGGTTAGGGGATGTGTTTAACGTGACTCCTTGACATTCGTCTTGAACTTAGAAGTCTCTTATGCATAATGGATCCTGCTCTGAACAGCCTCAAATGTACAAGAAGGATCTTTCTTCACTAGTCAGTCGTGCCCCAGTCTGTTGGGAATCTGCATGAAGTTCCCCAGTCATAAGTCATGAAGCAACTTTGTCAAAATACTATCTCGATCTGACCTGCCCCAGTGTCTTGAAACTGTATTCTTCTTATTAAATATCTTGAAGAGACTGACCTCTTAGGTTCTTGAGGTAGCTTGCCCCAGTACGAGCCTTGGAATAAACTTGTCTCTGGATGGCCGGTCTCTGAGGAAATGCCTCTGACTAACATGCCGTATAGAGATTCATCGAATCTCGACGTAACTTCCATAGATCAACTGAATCTTAGAGATTTATCAACATGATTGCTTCAGATCGACTGGAAATTGAAGTGTCTTGTCTTTCTACTCAACGGAGTTCTTAGACATTATGCTTCTTGATATGATCCAATGAAATGGCTTGCCCCTGCTCAATGGAGTCTCAGGCGTTCTGCACTTGATAAGATCAATAAAAATAATTGCTTCTGCTCAACAGAGTCTTAGGCGTCTGGTCTTCTGATGCGATCAACTGGAGTGGTTCACCCCCTGAATATCTGATCTTTGGAGAGATTCGTCGGATCTCGACATAACTGTCTCAGACTAACTGAATCTTGTTGAAACTTCTTGACGTAAATGTCTCAGATTGATTGAAAAATGAAATATCTTTTCCTTCTGCTCAACAGCATTCTCAGACATTCTACTCCTTGAATAAGCCCATGAAGTGGCCGGTCGCTGCTTAACGGAGACTCAAGCGTTCAACACTTGGTCTGATTAATCAAAATAGTTTTGCCTCTGCTCGACGGAGTCTCGGGCGTTTACCTCTCTGAATACGATCGAATCAAGGTGACCTATTTCTACTCAACGGGGTTCTCATGCACTCTATCTTATGATTCAATTAGTTGAAGTAATTTTCCTATGCTTAACAAAGTCTTTATGCATTCTTCTCTTCTGGTGTAATAATAAAGCTTTCTAATTCACGTTCATTATGGAGATTCTCTTGACGTCAAATGCTTACTCACAAGTAACACATGTTCGTTTTTAGAAATGATAATAGCAATGTCATGTTTATGCTAGTTTTGAAATCCAAGCTTGTTCACTGGAATTATAACATACAATGAATGTATCACTGGTTGAGAATGTCATATCAATATCAGTGTGGCGGGGTATTCGTTACCTTTAGATTTATTGACTAAATCAAAAGTAAATCATACAATTCGAGTTGCCACCACACTTCTATTTATCCAAAGGAAAGGTTAGAAAGCGAATAAAAACCGAGAAGTTTTATCAAATAAAAAACTAATAAAAATGTCAGAGATCTGGGTAAGGGGGTTGGTTATGCAATGGGAAGGTTTTAAGCACCCAAAACATCCTTAGTACTCTAAGGGAGCCCTTTTTAGAAATGTTGTATGGTAGGTTGGTATTTGTGAAAATATTTGTGCAAACATGATTGGGGAGATGAGAAAAGAATATACAAGTTATTTACAATTTTGTGTTTGAATGGATGAACCCATTGGCTACGTACCATCTTAAAAAGGTAGGATAAAAACCTCGTAGTTCGGGGTACAAATCTCAAAATAATTTGGTGAATTGATTTGACAAAAGCCTTAAGGTCTTTTGTTATCAAAGGGAGAAAACTCAACCTAAACCACAATCCACCATGTGAGGAGAGCTTCAACATACTAGTGAGGGATCCACCCTTTAATAAGTAAAGAAGACTTATAGTCCAATCACTAAGGATACAAGTGAGGTTTATATCAACCACTATGATAACTCAAACCTAATAGCCAATGTTTATGAAAAGCTTTGGCAAAAGTGGCCATTGGAACCACAAAAACAATTTGAGTGAGTTGTATTTACAAATGAAAAGTATTCACAAAATAAGGTCAAAGTTGACTTAAGATTCAATTCAAAAGAAGTTTTATGAAAAGATTTTGAAAAATCAAAGGCATAGTGCCTAGGTTTCTAATTTTGAAAGCATTGTTAATGTTTACACAAAAGTTTGGCTTGGGTTCAAATGAAGAGAAGAAGAGAAGGACTAGATCCTAAACATGCAAAGATGAGGGAAGAGAAATAAAACCACTTGGAGTTCCTTTCTTGAGATCATAAAGATGATCCAAGTTTCTCATTTCCTTTGGAATTAGCAAGCAATAAGCAATTAACTCAAGCAATCAAGCAAATATTCAATCAAGCTCCTAGGAATCTTCCAATTGGCTTTTGTCTCTCTTATCTTGGATGTCCATGACAATGGTATTTCTAATAGCTCAAGTTTGGTATCCCTATCATAAGAACACACAAATCAAAAAGTTCCACAATGCAATAAAAGAATGGACACGAGTGAGTTTAGAATTAGGAGTCCTTTTAATTCATCTTCAAGATTAAGCATTCTAAAGGCATAAGACCTAGTTGCTCTTCAACATATTTAGCATTCTAAAGGCATGAGACGTAGTTGCTCTTGAAACTCCATTTAGCATAGGTAAGGTCCTAAATCTAAGTCCTTTCTCCATTTGCATTGGGTTCACACAAACAAAAACAAAACAAGCACAAGGCAATAGTATATGCACAATAATGTGCTCAAGTGAGCAAAAGACAAATTGCATAAACATAAACATGAGCTCAAGTGAGAAAAGGGCAAAGACAAATGAATTAATGAGCAAGAAATTAAATTGCATTAAAGTAAATTGCAAGAATTAAATGCTTGAATTAAAAGTTAGTAATTAGTAGTTAGTGTTAGTGTGCCATAAGGCAATTTAGCGCTATGTTAAGCAATCGTAAGTGGACTAATGTAGTAGTGACACCTATCTGAGGCCAGCCAATAAAACTATAGGCAACTAACACAAGTTAGAGACCATGACTATTAAGCCAAACTCCTACAACTTGCCATGCCAAAAGAAAAGAAGAATGACCTTGTATGGATTTAGGTTTTTTGCTTGACTAAGAAGCAACCTATCTCTAATGCAAAGCAATTCACTTGATCTTTGGTCAAGATGAATTTTATTTGAATCAAAGAAGGTTAATCCCCTCATATGTCAAGGCTAACCACCAATCATTAACTCATTGGTCAAAAAGAAAAAGAAGAAGAAGAAGATGGAAATGGAATGTACATAATTGAAATTCAAATAACATAACCAACACACATTGATCAAACATGGATAGAATCAACCTCAATCAATGGTAAACAGAAGTGAGATGAAGCTTAGAAGTCAAGAAACAATAATTTTTTTTTGGTATTTTTTGGAATTAAAATAATACTTGAATTAAAATAAACAAATAAAGGTCAAACTTCAAATCCAATTCAAATCAACTTCGAAAAGTCCAATTGGATCATCATAAGTCTAATATGGTCAAACAAGGTTTGACAAAAAATTTCATCATTTTTTGAAAACAGAAACTAATTTTAAACAATTAAAAATGAAGAAAAAATAACATAATTAAACTAAAATCTCAAATAAATCTCAAATCAATTAAGAAATTGATGAGAATATTTTTCATAGATTCATCATCATCCAAAGATGTTAAGAAAATATTTTTGGCAGTTTTGAATATTGAAAAGTATTTTAAATGAATTAAAAATAACCAGAAAAGAAATAATTCACAAAAAATATTAAATGGAGTCACAAAAATAATTGAAAATCATTTTTAGAAACTAGAATTCAAGAGAATTTTTTTGCAATTGGTCCCATATTTTTGTGATTCAAAATAAAGAAGTTATGAATTTTTAAAATAAAATGGAATAAAAGAAATTAAAATGGAAATTCAGAAAATAGCAAAAATCCACATCGCTTGGATCTTGGTTCATTAATTGATGTGGCGCATCAAACGGCCAGGGAGTGCGCGCGCATGGAACACTTGAGTCAACAGCGGAGCACAAAGCATTTAAAATAGTCAATCAAACCAAGAGCCAAGATTAGATCTGAAGCAATGGATCCAAGGGCCAGGAACTCATCCACGTGGGGACGGTGGTGGAAACCATCGTCTTCTCCGGTGAACCTCACTATTTCCGGCCAGAGTTGCAGGTTTTACAACCTCAACCAAAATTCACGATCCATACATCATTCGAAAGCTAGGGTGATGTACATCACCCCTGTGACCTTAGTTTCCACTCAAGATCCCTATAGAGAGAGAAATCTGAGATGGAAAAATGAGGTGTTCAATCTGAACTTACTCAATTCACAAAATTAAAAGCACAAATCAATTGCCTCTCACATGAGGACTTCAGAGGTAACAACCAATACAAAAAATGCTCAATATCCAAAGAGATTCGAATGAAAACAGTTGGAGAATCAACCTTTGAAGTGCAGCTTTTCAATGCTTGATCCACTCCAATTCTTCAATGCAGCTTGCTCTTGAAGTAACAAAGAAGCTAGGCTAAGGATTTGTAGGTCAAAGATCAACCAATGAAGTTGAAAATTGAACTTGAAAAATTGAGAGAAAAATCAGAATTCCTTTGAGTGAGGGTTAGGGATTCAAATGTGCAGAGCTTCAGGCGCCTTTAGGTTGAAGTTTGAAGTGAGTGAGGCATTCTATTTATAGCCAAGGCTGATGTAATGCATGAAGAAACTCGTGTGCATGTGAAGTTGGGTCCTCCATGCATGACCCTGTACAGGCGCATGTGAGGCCCAAAAGCAATGTAAATTGAGTGCTAAACATAAACTAAGTGAAATTGGACGTGCAAATTGCAAAGTGTAAGCTTGTGCATGGAGTTTTATCATGGTATGCATAATTGAAACCAAAACTTCACCTCTTCGAAAATGCCATTTGCAAAGTTGAAACATAGGCATGTGGGTAATGGTTGGAAAGGTCTTGACATAAGGAACAAATGTTATGTTGAACAAAAATCCATTTGGAGTTGGGAAAATATTGAAAACTGGCCATGAAGTTCAATGTACAAAACATGTATATGGAAATTTTGCCAAAATGGACCAACTTCAAGCCCTTCTGTTTCAATGATGAAAGATTCAAATGACAAAACCTCCAATATAAAAGTTATATATGTTTCCAAGGCAATCAATTTGGAATTCAATTTTGCATAATTTGGATTTTTTATGAGAAAGTTATGGACACTTGAAGTTGGACTTTTTCATATTTCAATGGCTTTGGTCCAAAGTGACCTATAATGTTTTGTATTATCACATGTTATTATTTTAGGATTATGAAATTTTGTCCAACATAACAATTGAAGAAGACATCTTAAACTTTCTAATGAATTTTGTCCCACCTAAAAATCATAAAAAATGAAGGAGTTAGGTCCTTGGGAAGTAGACCCAAAATTAGGGTTTCAGTCAAAATGACCTATAATATTTTGAAATGAATGATGACCTTCCAAGTTTCAAATGAACTTTTGATGAACATGAAAAGTTGTTCATATGGTTCTTAAGAACATTTTTTCTCTTGGGGTCATCTTCATTTGACAAATACATCAAAAGTTAGGTCTCAGTGGATTTCAAAATAGTCAGATGAATTGACTGATCAATTTCTCAAGTTCAAACTTCAAATCTTGATGAATAAATGATTGAGGACACCTACATGGGCTCATACACGCATAAAATGATGAATGAAATAACTTCCATTGATTTTATTTGATCATGGGTTGAGGTTGCTTCATGAGCAAGGCACAGTCAGTGCACAATTGAATTAGGGTTTCCTTGAGATACTTGGGAGGCATATATGATGATTGAGAGCTTTGGGAAACATTTTCATGCTTGCTTTCAACTTCATCTGGCCACTTCATTGAGCATAGGAGCCTCATAGGAGCCTTGGATCACATGATTGCTCAAGCTTCAAAACAAACAAAGTTAGTGACATATTTTTGTGCTTTTTGTTAGTAAACAAAATAATAAAAGCAATAATATACAATTCAAGCATGCTTGGTGGTTTCAAACCAACTCACACAAGTCCCAACCCTAGGGTTAAGAAGCCAAGATGCTATGATCCTTGAGGCAAATGCAAATGAGCAATGAGATGATGCCATGAGGGATCTTAGGGTCAAAGTTAGGGTCTTACAGATGCCCTTATTTAAGGTCATTCTAGCCGGAGATATGAAGGTTAAAATCTTCGTCTCGACGAGGTAGAATGGGCTTAAATAATAACAAAGAGACAAATTTTGGTCCCTAAGAGACCTCATGATGCAAATGTATGTATGCAAAAGTTAATAATCTGTGGGGAGATATGTCCACAAAGGAAAAAGAAATCAGGAGAAACTGAAAATCCATATAAGTAATACACTCATAAATGGGACAAAGACTCTGGGGGACTTTATTGGGGAATAAAGGGGATAAAATGCGTGAGCAGGTCACAACTCAAAATTTGCTGGGAGACGCGGAGGGATTCCATGAAAATAAATCAATGGAAAGACTCGAGCTAACGCAAAGATGCATGTATTGGGGAATATGCCAATACAGCAAACTATCCACAAAGGATACATCGGATAAAAATCCGGACTCAAGCTGGGAATATCCACAAAGGACTCAGCTGAGGAAACAACAAATGAGGTATTACCAGTTACTGGGTAATAAACTCAACGAGACATGTGATCAAAATACCGGTATGAGGGTGAGAGAACAACACGCTTGGGGAGAATGAATATCTAAGACCGGTATAAGGGTGAGAGATATCAATCATCCCAAAAATATCTGAGGAAAACCTAAAAAGGTATATTTCAACTCAGGAAAATTTGACTCCACTGGGGACAAAAAGTCATAATAGGGAGCAGAAAGAAGGAACACTGGGGATACCGATTACTGGGCATATAATAGGTGACCAACCAGGCGTGAATAGAGGAATATTTCCAAGACACTCATCATCCGAAGGGATGGCTGAAAAAGCAAACTCGATTATAGGATGGACATTCGATTTCGTAAGAACATACGAATCTTACTCGACTGGGGAAGAACAAAGACTTCGACTGAAGAGCGCATGAGATATATTATCTATTACCGTCAGAGTATAGATAATATACTCGCATGGAAGATTATCCACAACCGGTTACCGGGTTAATAAAGGATAAATCGACCGAAAAGAAAGGACATTGGGCTACCGGGTATAAAATGATGACCAATCAGGGGGAGAAACAATCATTACCAATCAAGGATAAATGAAAGATGACTTACTGGGGATAAATTGCTTAATTAGAGCAATTATCCAAGAGATATATCACCGGTTACTGGGTGGTATAATCAGAAATGAAGGAATATCAATACCGAATATTGGATAAAGATAACCAACAAAAAGGGGATTACATCTACCAGATACTGGGTAGAAAACCACCAAGAGAGTACATGTCATCGGTTAGGATGAACAAAATCAAGGGTTAACTATGCAAAGGGAACGAAATGGGGTTTACAACTACCGGTTACTGGGTAGAAAACCACAGAAATAGGACTTACAACTACCAGTTACTGGGTAGAAGGCCACAACATCCGCTGGGGAGAGAATGAACAATTACTGTTTACTGAGTAATCGATCACCTGAACCACAGGGAAGTGCAGGGAAAATAAAAAGAGTAGTCAATCTAGGAACAAACTACAGAGACACAATGAAACAAGACTCAACCCAATGAGGATATAACTCAGGGGAGTAATTCCATCCCAATACATATTTAGGGAGGAAACTGAAACAAAAATCATCCACGAGGACATAACTTAGTGGGGAATATGGAAGAAAAGATAAACACTTTCTGCCTATGGGGCTGACTCTATATGGAAATAAGACACAAACATCTGCTTGGGGAAATATGAATCACCAAATCGCAAGAGATAACAAACAAAGATATATGGCAAAGAATGCAACATGAATATTTGAATGTTAAATATTATGTATGTATATGCGTGGTTTATGTATGATTAATGCTGACAAACAGACAAATCTAACACAAACAGGTCCAAGAATCAATGGACAGACATCCGATACAACATCTCAAAAGAGAAATCCAAGACCACAAGGGAAAATTCAATCTGGTGGGAGCAACAAATACCAGGAAACCAATCACCACTGAGGATCGAGCGAAGTCGCTGCCAGGAACAAAGACCACTGCTAGGGGACCAAGTAGGGTCATCGGGGATCAGAGACCGCTGTTGGGAATAAGCAAAGGATCACAACCACCAAAGCTGGGGATCTTCCAACAGTACGCAGAGACACGGATAGGATCAGTCAGAGACGAACTCTACTGGGGATCTTATCAGGGGATAATGCAATTCCGTGGGGAACATCCTCCAAACAGAAGCACATCAAACAACATTCACTTCAATCCACTGAAGGAGCATCTCTGTTGCGGAGAAGGATAACTAGTCACTCTACCAGGAAGGAATCAACACATCTTCCTCGAAGTTCTAAAGCCAAACTAGGATCAGACAGAGCCTTAGCTGGGGAAGCTAAACATGGATAAGATCCACCATAGAAGTAACTCTACTGGGGAAAAACCACGGAAAGATATGAAACTCTGTGGGGAATAACCACCAAACAAAAGTTCTAATAACCATCACATTTCCTCATACTGCTGGAGAAACAAATCTCTGCCGAGGAGAAGAGACACCACTTCGCCGGGGATAGAAATAAACATTTTCATCACCCGCTCTGCTAGGAGGAAACTATCCGAGAAGGAGGAAATAACAACAAACAGATTGCTGAACCAGGGATAACCTGTAGACGATCAATTGGAGATAACCCGTTGGTGACCAAACTGGGGGAGTCTAATATGAACAACCCTGCTGAGGATGAGCGGTAGGCAAACCTACTGGAGATCAAGGTATGCGAATCCGCTAGGATAAGCTACAAACCAACTTGTTGAAAATTCCCCTCATGTTGGGATTTCCTGCTCAACTCTACGGGAGGTTTCCAATCACGATGAGGGAAGACCAACTTCCTCGAAAAGATAGCATATCAATTTATCAATCTATAAGGGATTTTAGGTCAATCCTCTCAAGGGATGACAACCATATAATTGATAAAACACAAATGCTAGATCCAGACTCACTGGGGAGCTAGAAGACCGAGACCAAGCTCCAGACTCTCTGGGGACTTTGGTGGCATATTACCTTCTTATGCACTCGCTGAGGAGACAACCTGAAAGATGATGAAGAGGATACAAAATATGCTAGGAATATGAACAAATGCCTTACCCTTTTGGAAATCGTACTATCCTTGGGAGAGCACCGAAGATGTCTCAATTATCCTTTTCAGTCTTTTGTGAATGTTCACTTTGTTTAAAAACAGTTTATAAAAACTTTATTTGTTTAAAACAATGATATTTATCAATTAAAACATGCAAACATTTGTTGAGCAGAAATAAATAAGAGTGCAAAGAATTGGATAAAGGCTCAAATTTATTTGATGGAATGGTAGTCTGCAAATGGCAAGACTCCATGGATCTTTACAAATTTGAAATTGGTGACATATATTGGAAAAAAGGCTACATTGAACATAATGACCATTTCTCCACCAACTTTGAATCCAATGTATTTGAAGCTTCAGTTGACGATGACTGAGCGAGAATCTTAGACAGATGACAGTTGAAAAACAAAGTCTTATCAAGATGTGGTTACTTGCCGAATCCCTAATTTTTGCCTAGATTGCCCCAGGGTGAGGTACTCAATCTAGCGGGATATATATTCATTTTTTCTATGTCTCTATTTTTTTCCTGGATCGCCCTTTCGGGTTTTCAATCCACCGAGACGCTCATTTTTGCCTAAGTCACCCTTTCGGGTATTTAACTTAGGGAGTTATTCTGTTTTTATTTTAGGCAAAGTATTTCTTGACTGCATCTGAATTCACAGGACGAGTGAAATCCTCCCCATACATAGTTGTAAGTATCAAAGCACCGCCTGAAAAGGCTCTCTTAACAACATATGGACCTTCATAGTTTGGAGTCCACTTGCCCCTGGAATCGGGCACGAAAGAGAAGACTTTCTTGAGCACAAGGTCACCTTCTTGGAACACACGAGACTTGACCTTCTTATCAAAGTCTTTCTTCATCCTTTGCTGATATAACTGACCATGGCACATGGCAGTCAATCTCTTCTCTTCAATTAAGTTCAATTGGTCATAACGACTCTGAACCCATTCAACATCAGTCAACTTGTCTTCCATCAAGACTCTTATTGATGGGATCTCAACCTCCATAGGGAGCACAACCTCCATGCCATAAACAAGAGAGAAAGGGGTTGCCCCTGTTGAAGTGCGGACAGATGTACGATAACCATGCAAAGCAAATGGCAGCATATCATGCCAATCTTTGTACGTAACGACCATCTTCTGGATAATTTTCTTGATGTTCTTATTAGCAGCTTCAATATCCCCATTCATCTTGGGTCTATAAGGAGAAGAATTATGATGTGCAATCTTGAACTCGCTACACAACTCTTTCATCATCTTGTTGTTCAAGTTAGATCCATTATCAGTAATGATCTTATCTGGAACACCATAACGACATATGAGTTGATTCTTGATAAACCTCACAACCACCTGCCTGGTCACATTTGCATATGACGGCGCTTCAACCCACTTGGTGAAGTAATCAATTGCTACGAGAATAAATCTATGACCGTTCGACGCCTTTGGCTCTATCATGCCAATCATGTCAATTCCCCACATAGAGAAAGGCCATGGTGATGAAATCACATTCAGAAGTGTCGGGGGAATATGAATCTTATCTGCATAAATCTGACACTTGTGGCATTTCTTCACATATTTGCAGCATTCAGACTCCACTCTCAGCCAATAGTAGCCTACTCTCAACATCTTCCTTGCCATGGCATGTCCATTGGAATGAGTACCAAATGAACCCTCATGGACTTCAGTCATCAACAAGTCTGCTTCGTGTTTATCCACGCATCTGAGCAGAACCATGTCAAAATTCCTCTTATAAAGCACATCGCCATTGAGGTAGAAACTGCCAGATAAGCTCCTCAAAGTCTTCTTATCTTTAACAGATGCCCCAGGCGGGTAAACCTGACTTTGGAGAAAGCACTTGATATCATAATACCATGGCTTATCATCTTTCACTTCTTCAACTGCAAATACATGAGCTGGTCTATCCAAGCGCATCACAGTGATATTGGGGACTTCATTCCATAATTTCACCATAATCATCGAAGCAAGCGTAGCAAGAGCATCTGCCATCCGATTCTCATCTCGTGGAATATGATGGAAAAACTTCAGTAAAGAACGTTGAAATCCTCCTCGCATAATCTCTGTATGCGATGAGGCCAGGCTGATTCGTCTCCTATTCACCCTTAATCTGATTAACAACAAGGGTCGAATCACCATAAACATCAAGATGCTTGATTCAAAGATCAATACATTCTTCCAAACCCATAATACAGGCCTCATACTTCGTCATATTATTCGTGCATTTGAAAGTTGGCCTTGCTGTAAAAGGAAAATGCGTGCCCTGAGGAGTAATAATTGTAAGACCCCAATTTTGACCCTAAGATCCCTCATGGCATCATAACATTGCATTTGCATTACTTCTAGGATCTTTAGCATCTTGGTTCCCTTTGCCTTTGGGTGGGACTCCTTGTGATTGGTTTGAGATCACCAAGCATGCTTGAATTATACATCATTATTTCTCTTACTTTTGTTTACTAACCAAAAGCACAAAAATGTGTCACTAACATCTTTTGTTTGAAGCTTGAGTATCATCTAAGACACTTTGTGGGTTCTATTTAGATGATCAGTCAACACAAGGGAATGGCTTGAGATACTTCCAACAGGTTCAAATGGGGTCAATTCGTCAGTCAAAACGTTAATCTTGAAGGAGCAAAAGTTTGTTCATGAGCTGTCATGCTCGCTAGGCGAGCAGAATGGGTCGCCTAGCGAGTCCCAAGAAAAGCCACCAGAATCACCTACGCTCAGAGGGATTTCTTGAACTGTCATGCTCTCTAGGCGAAGCCCACGTGTTTAAAAAATAAAATAAAAAATAAAATAAAATAAAAAAATAAATAAATAAAATATAACAGAAAAATTTTGGACTTGGGCCTCTCTCATTTGAGCCCACAGGTCCACAAAAATCAGGTTATAAATTCAGAGTTTCAGTGAAACAAAAGGCAATTCTATTCCTATTACCCTGGCAGGGAAAAAGATAGTGAGAGAAGAGCTAACAGAGTTCAGAGCAACCTCTAGAGACTGAAGGGAACTCATCGGCAAAGAACCAATTCCCTCTCATATAAACCCTAAGAGTGCTTTGCAAACCCAACCGAGCAATTCAATTTCATTAGATCTCTCCAGTCAGGTTTGCCTTATTCCCATTACTTTATGCTTTTAATTTGAATGCTCTGAACGTATGAGGTATTATGGGTAAATTTGATACCCTTTTGATGCATGTGTTTGACAAGAGGTTTAGGCCTCATACCCTTGGTTGCTTTTTGTGAATTTTAATGGCATGATTTGGGGGCAACTCTTGATTACCCTATCTTGTTTCTCTAACCTGTTTGTTGAGTTTTGTTTTGTGAGGGCTCACATACTCTTGCAGGGATAACTTGCTTGGTGTTCCACTTTATTTGTGGGGTACCACCTGGAGGTCTATTCCGATTACCTGTACTGACTCGCTTTCTTTGATGGTGTTTAGCTTGGAAGAGTCTTTGGGTTTCTTATTTATCTAATTGCTGTTACTTCGGATCTTTATCCGTACGGTAGATCTCTCGATCCCTTTACTTTTCCCGCATGTTACCGATTTCTTAGGTTTCGTATAGCCTCTCGTGGCGTGTCATTTAAGGTAACGCGGTTCCTTCATCTAGGACTGCCTTTTTGCATGAGCATCCCTAAACACCCCAAACTCATTGATTTCTCTTCTCCTAAGAACAAGTTATCTCCTTCTACTACAGGCGAGTAAGTCTCCAATGGTCGAGCATCCGATAGATTGCGTAGTAACGTCGTTCACCCCAAAACACAACCCTTACCCCATAGGTGGTCGAACTACGTTTTGCTCTGATTTTCATCCCAGATGAGATACGTAGGCATAAGACGTGATGTCTTAGCGAGCACACTCCTCTTTAACCCATAGGTAGCCGAGCTACAAAGACTCTGATTCTCAGATTCAGATGAGATACGTATGCAGTGGATGCGACGTCTGTGCGAGTCATTTTCTTTTGACCCTTCTTTTAGTAAGTAGTACATTAGATAAACATACACGCTTTCTCATCCCTTCAATCATGTTTGCACAAATAAATTTTCAAAAAAAAAAACAACAACCTTTGCAACAAATGTGAAAAGGGCTCCCTAGGAGTACCTAGGATGCTTTGGGTGCCTAATACCTTCCCATTGCATAACCAACCCCCTTACCCAGATCTCTGACATTTTTACTAGTTTTTGATTCGATAAAACTTTTAGGTTTTTGTTCGCTTTCTAACCATTCCTTTGGATAAATAGAAGTGCGGTGGCGACTCGACTTGTATGATTTACCTTGGATTTAGTCAATATCTCTAATGGTAATGAATACCCCGCTACAGAAAAGTGGCGACTCTGCTGGGGAATTCTGTAATCCTAGTGGGTTTTGCCTACTTTTCATTTTTGTTGTATTATATTGTATATTGTTTTGTGACATATTTTTGTGCAATTTGGGATTACTGTATTGTATGTAATGATTGAATTGCTTGATATTAATTCCTTGTATGCTTGGTGATCTTTGTGAGATGAGTTCTATACCCGGACTCGAGTGCACTTAGGATAGGAGAATGGCATAGTCTTGTCGACTTGTGTGGAGTTATTCCTTAGCAAGTTGACTTGCAAGTCCATTCACTTGGTGGAGGTTATGTTGGGATCAATAATGTCACACAAGTAAGTTGTGGTTAAACATTACTTTTTCCAATATAGACCTTAGAAGCCAAGGACCTTAGTTTACCAAGCCCATCTTGGCCTATTCTTAGGATGTAGTGCGAAAGTCGTTCAAGTGTAAGATTTGATACGATTATTACGCGATACTACACTCATAAGAGTCTCTCTTGAGAATATTTTCGGAATACGAGTAGTCGTTTCTCCAATAATATCCGAAAGATGGGATGATGACTATGGGAACCTCTTGTAGAACATGTTTGGCAGGTTTAAACCCTAGTACACCCTTTTGGGTGGTTCTTAACCTAACTCCATGCTCGTGACTTACAACAAACCCTTGATTCATGGTTGATCCGTTCATGAATCCTTAATATCAATGGAACTTGGGTGTTGATAAGGTGTAAACCATAATCCACCAAAATGGATGATTGATATTAAGGATAACATGATCCATCCCAGAACCTTTGTTTGGTGTGCTTTGCTTGATCCTTGAGTGTGATTGTTGCATTCATGCATTCATGCACCCATTTGCATCCATATCATCAATAAATAAGAAAATTTTCAAGGAACTTAAGGGGTTTATTTGCAAAATTTTCAGACATGGAAAGACAAAGAAGGAATACAAAGAAGTACAGCTTCAGGCAACCAGATTTGAAAGAGTTAAGGAATCTGACATCTTATGTATTAGATCCTTTGGGTTTCAAGGCTCGTTTTGGGAAGCTTCTTCCTCTTCTGACTACTCAGGTGGACGAAGGATTGGTGAGTGTATTGGTGCAGTTTTATGATCCCTTGTACCGTTGCTTCATGTTTCCGGATTTCCAGCTTTTGCTTACCCTTGAGGAGTATGCTTACCTTGTAGGTATACCTATTCTAGACTAGTTGCCGTTCAGTGGCTTGGAGAGTATTCCTACTTCTCAAGAGATAGCTGACATGTTACACATAGATGAATCTCTGGTTGGTGCTCATATGGCTACCAAAGGAGGAATTCAAGGTCTCCCTTCTGAGTTCCTCATTGCTCAAGCTACTATATATGGTAAGGCCATGAGTGAGGATGCCTTTGAAGCCATATTTGTACTTCTCATCTATGGATTGGTATTGTTCCCCAACATCGACAAGTTTGTGGATGTGAATGCTATTAGGATTTTCTCTACTCTTAATCCCGTTCCGACTCTGTTGGGAGATACCTACTTCTCTTTGCATATGAGGAATGCAAATAGTGGTGGCGCCACTGTGTGTTGTTTGCCTCTGTTGTATAAGTGGTTTATTTATCACTTACCTCAGACGGTCGCTTTTAAGGAGAACAAGGAATGTATACGGTGGTCCACGAGACTTATGTCTCTCACTAATGATAATATCTCTTGGTATAACCATGTGTATGATGGTGTGCGGATTATTGACTCTTGTGGCGAATTCTCTAATGTACCTCTTCTTGGTACATGTGGTGGGATTAACTACAATCCTGTTTTGGCACGTCGGAAGCTCGGGTTCCCCTTAAAGGATAAACCCAATAACATTCTGTTAGAGGGTGTATTCTTTCAGGATGGTAAATATCCCCAAGGTTTGAAAGTTAGGATGGTCCGCACTTGGCGCAAGATTCATAGGAAAGGAAGGAAAGAGTTGGGTCCTAAGAATTGCATCGCTTTGGAGCCTTACACTGTTTGGGTTAGGAAGAGGGCGTCTGAGTATCTCATGCCTTACGAGTATCCAAGACCTACACCTATGATTATGGCTGGGCCTTCAACCCTCCCTAATCAAGGAGCAGAGGAGTTGAGAGACGAAGACCGTTCATGAAATTCTAGTTATCAGACTTTGGATGTCACACGGGTTGTTATGACATCCAATTCTGCACAGACAGGAATTATGCAAAACTTAACAGTAAGTGCAGTAAATAACACAAGTAATTGTTTACCCAGTTCAGTCCAACATGACCTACATCTGGGGGCTACCAAGCCAGGGAGGAAATCCACTATTAGTAGTATCAATTCAAAGCTAAACTCACCCGTTTACAACTTATCACTTAATCCCTACCCAATGCAATTTCAATCTTAACCTAAGATCAGAGTTCCTACTCACTCCCCCTCAATCACCTCAGTGATTACTATCTTTAAACAATATTAAAGACAAGTTGAAGTCACACTTCAAACAACTCTTGATTGTGCTTCACAGCTTTAATCAAGATACACAGCACTCGCGCTTAAAAGCTTTGAGCGACACAACACTTACAACTCAATGAACACCCTATGCCACAGCTATCATCTACTTGATAATGGCTTGGCTTACAAGATACGTCTAATACAAGACTCACAAAAATACAGCAGTGAAGTATGATGGACACACAAAATCTTCACGCCTCAAAATCCCTGAAACTGAATGAAGGAACGCCTTCCTTTTATATTGCAGTACCCTGGGCTTTTGCACCTGTATTCTCCTGAATTTAAGGTCACACGAGTTCCCATAAATTCAACATTTAGGTTACTAACAAATAGGCTATTTGTTAGGTTCATTGAATGTAGCTTGGTTGTTGATTTCCTGGATTTTCTCTCAGTTGTTGAATCCCTGAAGAATAGCCTGAGAAAAAGCTGAAACAGAAAACTGAACAACCTACAATATAGCATATGCTGTCAGGAATGAATGTCACGACATTCAACTTGACATCAAGGTCCATATGTTGAGTCTGTTTTTCCAAAAAACAGACTGTACAATTTTGCTGACCTGTACATGATCAAAAAGACCATACTACAGTAACAACTTACATTAATAAATGTCAAAGTGTCCAACTTAACATTTACACATTTGGCCTTAAGTTAGTTCTGTTATTCTCTTGAAGAACAAACTAAGTTACATGCTGAAGTATAGCAGAACACCACTCTGTCTAATGTTCAGTAGCTGCTGTCAATGATGAATGTCATAACATCCAGTTTGACATTCAGTCAGTAGGCCTTATGCCAGGTCTGGTCTTTCCTTGATAACCAGACTGGAAATAAATACTAAGTTCTAACAGAACACCTGCTGTTCTATTCCTTAGTATCTATTGACAGGTATTAATGTCACAGCATCCAGTTTGACATTCAATAAATCCTGTGTTAGCTAGTCCTGCAGTAACTACAATATAGTCACACATACATGTCATGACATCAGTCAAGACATTAGTAACCATCTAGTGTTTTACCATATAATGCAACCAATTAAACACCTACAAACTTTCCCTTTGGCAAATTTTTGGCTAAAACACTTTGATCCCCATAACAAAGTTCATAGCAGCGGAATCACACACCTAGCAGGAATTAATACTAGCTAATACACTCAGAGTGGAAGCACACTCACACACATGGAAGTTAAAAAAAACTTCACACAACAGCACACACATACAGAAGTTAAATCTAAACTTCAACACACAGCAGCTGCAGGGGAGGAATCTGTCATCATGAGAGTCTGTTGTAGAGACCCACTCTGTTTGTCAGGGGTTACTCCCCCTTTTTGTCAAAAATGTTGCCAAAGCCAACAACATAACCAGAGAATAACGACATAGTTACAGACTTGGTTTTACTTCACAGTTTCAACCAAGTTACCATCCACTTGATCTTGCTTCACAGCTTTGATCAAGTAATCACCCACTTTTGCTTTACAGTAGGTACCACCATATCAGATCCCATGATTTTGTTTCTGACATCCAGAACCACTCCTGCATGAACAACATCCTTGAACTTCTGCAGGTACATTGGCCTTCTCACAGTAGGGTGTCTCCTTACCCTCTTATATCCACCCTTGTTGCAAGTAGTATAGCTATGATCTGTTGACCAATCATGGCCTAGTACAAATTGTTTAATAGGCAGAGATATTAAACAATTTATCCCAACCATCAGTGGTTGCTATAAGGTCTCAGAGAGACATATTCCCAATTTGCTCCTTAAGTTTTCAAACTGAGTAGCATCCAGAGCCTTTGTAAATATGTCAGCCAGTTGAAGATCCGTGGCTACATGTTCCAAAGTGATCACCTTGTCTTCCACCAGATCTCTGATGAAGTGGTGCCTAATGTCAATATGTTTGGTCCTGCTGTGTTGGATGGGATTCTTGGAGATATTGATGGCACTGAGATTATCACAGAACAATGTCATGACATTTTGAGTGACATTATACTCAGTGAGCATCTGTTTCATCCAAACCAGTTGGGAACAACTGCTTCCAGCAGCTATGTATTCAGCCTCTGCTGTGGACAGAGAAACACAATTTTGCTTCTTGCTGAACCAAGATATGAGGTTGTCTCCTAAGAAGAAGCATCCACCTGATGTGCTTTTTCTGTCATCAGCACTTCCAGCCCAGTCAGCATCACAGTATCCAGATAGGACAGGCTCAGACCCATGTGAATACATCATCCCATAGTCACAGGTCCCATTGATGTACTTGAGAATCCGTTTGACTTGATTCAAGTGGCTTACCTTAGGCTCTGCTTGATATCTGGCACACACTCCAACTGCATAAGAAATGTCAGGTCTACTTGCAGTTAGGTACAACAGACTACCTATCATGCTTCTATACAGGCATTGATCAACACTAGGCCCTCCATCATCTTTGGTCAACTTCAGATGAGTGGGAGCAGGAGTCCTCTTGTGCCTAGCATTATCCATACCAAACTTCTTAACTATGTTCTTGGCATACTTTCTTTGGGAGAGAAACATAGAGTCCTCCATTTGGTTTACTTGCATTCCAAGGAAATAGGTCAGTTCTCCCACTAGACTCATTTCAAACTCAGACTGCATCTGGTGAACAAATTTTTGAACCATTTGTTCTGACATTCCACCAAAGACTATATCATCAACATAGATTTGAGCTATCATGATTTTGCCTTCTTCATCCTTTACAAACAAGGTTTTATCTATGCCACCCTTTCTGTATCCACATAGACTTCCTCATTCAGGTAGCCATTCAAGAATGCACTCTTCACATCCATTTGGAATAGCTTAAACTTCAGGATGCATGCTACCCCCAACAGCAATCTGATGGACTCAAGCCTAGCCACAGGAGCAAATATCTCATCAAAATCTACCCCTTCAACTTGAGTGTATCCTTGAGCTACTAGTCTTGCTTTATTCCTAGTAATTACTCCTTTCTCATCAGATTTGTTTTTGTAGATCCACTTGGTACCAATGATGTTGGTCCCTTCAGGTCTTGGAACTAGCTCCCAGACTTCATTCCTTTTGAACTGCTCAAGTTCCTCTTGCATTGCAGTGATCCAGTATTCATCAGTCAGGGCTTCTTTCACATTCTTTGGTTCAACCTTGGATACAAAGCAGGAATTTGAGTTTATTCCTCTTGACCTGGTAGTTACACCACTGGTGGGATCCCCTATGATAAGATCCTTAGGGTGGTCTTTCTGAATTCTGATAGATGGCACTTTGGAGGTTGCATCTACTTCACATTCAGGAGGAGGTTCCTGTACTTCTTCAGACTTGACTGGACTGTCAGTTGAACTGTCAAGGAATGTTTCAACATCCTCCATGACATCGGTTCCTTCCTCTTTATCGTCCACAATGACATTTATGGATTCCATCAGGACATTGGTCCTGTAGTTGAACACTCTGTAGGCTCTGCTGTTAGTGGAGTATCCCAGAAATATACCTTCATCACTTTTAGGATCTAGCTTCCTTCTCTGTTCACGATCTGTGAGAATGTAGCATTTACTTCCAAAGACATGAAAGTACTTCACAGTGGGTTTTCTGCCTTTCCATATTTCATATAGAGTGGAGGAGGTTCCTTTTCTCAAGGTGACTCTGTTGTGAACATATCATGCGGTATTCATTGCTTCAGCCCAGAAGTGCATGGGGAGCTTCTTTGCATGGATCATTGCTCTGGCAGATTCTTGAATAGTTCTATTTTTTCTTTCAACTATTCCATTCTGCTGAGGAGTTATAGGGGAGGAGAACTCATGACTTATTCCTTCAGACGAGCAAAACTCATCAAACTTGGAATTCTTGAACTCCGTACCATGATCACTTCTAATTCGGACCACACAACTGTCCTTTTCCCTTTGAAGTCTTATGCACAGGTCTTTGAAGACATCAAATGTATCTGACTTCTCTCTGATGAAGCTTATCCACATGTATCTGGAATGGTCATCCACCACCACGTATGCATATTTCTTCCCACTAAGACTTTCAACCTGCATAGGTCCCATTAGGTCCATGTGCAACAGTTCCAGAACTCTGGAGGTTGTGGGGTGTCCCAGCTTCGGATGTGACATCTTGGTTTGCTTGCCCACCTGGCATTCTCCACATACTCTTCCTTCATCAATCAGAAGCTTTGGAATTCCTCTGACTGCTTCCTTGGATATAATCTTCTTCATTCCCCATAAGTGGAGATGTCCAAGACGTCTATGCCACAGCTTCACATCCTGTTCTTCCTTGGCTGAGGAGCATGTTGTGGAAAAGTTAGAGACTTCAGGTTCCCACAGGTAGCAGTTATATTTGGACCTGGTTCCTCTCATAACTTCCTGATTGTCACCATTTGTCACAATGCATAGCTCCTTAGTAAACTGAACATGAAACCCTTGATCACACAACTGACTTATGCTGATGAGGTTTGCAATTAGTCCTCTTACTAACAGCACATTATTCAGTTTTGGCACTCCAGAACAGTCCAGTTTGCCCACACCTTTTATTTTTCCTTTGGCACCATCACCAAAGGTCACATAGCTGGTAGTGTGAGGTTGAATATCTACCAGTAGATTTTCCATACCAGTCATATGTCTTGAGCATCCACTGTCAAAGTACCACTCTTCTCTGGTAGAAGCCCTTAGAGCAGTGTGTGCTATCCTAGCATACCATTGTTGCTTCTTAATGGGAACATAACGCTTATGTGTTTTATGCTTAGGCCTGACATGCAAGGCTTGGTTAGGGAAACCATGAATCCAGTAGCAGAAGGCTTTTATATGACCAAGCCTACCACAGTGGTGACACCTCCACTCCTGGTATTTCCTCTTCTGATGATCATTCATCCTAGTTCCTCGATGTTGAGACATTGGCTTTGACTTCCACTTGAACTTCTGAACTTTAGCCTTTGGGCGTTTGTGTTCAGTTGAGGATCTTTTCCCAAATCCAAGGCCAGATTTGGTTCCAGACTGCTGTCCCACCTTTAGAATCTCTTCCAAGGTGTCAGTTCCCTTATTCATCATTCTGATGGATTTAGTCATCTGATTCAGCTTGGAGGTCAGCAGGGTTATCTCACCATTTAGACCCTCTATGACAGACAGTTGCTTCTGTCTCTCATCTTCCAGTTCCTTGATGAGTTTCTTTTGCTTTTCTCCTTGTGCACGCACTTCTGCACTGGTGGAACACAGCTTCTTATAGGCTGCAGCAAGTTCATCAAAGGTCAGTTCATTTGCACTTGAGTCATCTTCAGAGGCACAAACACTGGTTAGTGCAGTGACATGTTTGGCAGATTCTCCTTCAGATTCACTTTCAGAGTCTCCTTCAGACCATGTGATAGCTAACCCCTTATTTTACAATGTGAGGTAAGTAGGGCATTCAGCTCTGACGTGTCCATACCCTTCACAACCATGACACTGGATTCCCTTGCCGTGATTGAACTTCTCATCAGAAGTTGATCTTTTCTTAATGTCAGACGGGATGTTCTTGACATTGGGTCTACCTCTTTGATCAATCTTCTTCACGAACTTGTTGAACTGTCTCCCAAGCATGGCTAAGGCTTCTGATATACTTTCATCACTTCCAGTATATCCTGCTTCTGACTCCTCTTCAGCATTAGATACCAAAGCTATGCTTTTGTTCTTCTTCTCAGCATACTCACCCAAGCCCATTTCAAAGGTTTGGAGGGAACCAATGAGCTCATCCACCTTCATGTTGCAGATGTCCTGCGCCTCCTCTATGGCTGTGACCTTCATAGCAAATCTCTTAGGCAAGGACCTGAGAATCTTTCTTACAAGTTTCTCTTCAGCCATTTTCTCACCTAGTCCACCAGAGGTGTTTGCAATTTCAAGAATATTCATGTGAAAGTCATGAATAGTCTCATCCTCTTTCATCCTCAGATTTTCAAACTTGGTGGTCAGCATCTGAAGTTTGGACATCTTCACCTTGGAAGTACCTTCATGAGTTACCTTGAGGGTATCCCAAACTTCCTTAGCTAGTTCACAGTGGTGTACCAGCCTGAAGATGTTCTTGCTGATTCCATTGAACAATGCATTCAAGGCCTTGGAATTTCCAAGAGCTAATGCCTCTTGCTCCTTGTCCCACTCTTCTTCAGGAATCTGCACACTGACTCCATCTTCACCTGTCCTCATTGGATGTTCCCATCCTTTGTTGACAGCTCTCCAGACTTTGCTGTCTAGAGACCTTAAGAAGGCTATCATACGAGGCTTCCAGTCATCATAATTAGAGCCATCCAACATGGGTGGTCTGTTTGAGTGTCCTAAATCCTTGTCCATGGTACTAGAAAGTAACTTCCCTAGATCTCACCCAGAAATTCACAGGCAGGGTGCCTGCTCTGATGCCAATTGAAATTCTAGTTATCAGACTTTGGATGTCACACGGGTTGTTATGACATCCAATTCTGCACAGACAGGAATTATGCAGAACTTAACAGTAAGTGCAGTAAATAACACAAGTAATTGTTTACCCAGTTCAGTCCAACATGACCTACATCTGGGGGCTACCAAGCCAGGGAGGAAATCCACTATTAGTAGTATCAATTCAAAGCTAAACTCACCCGTTTACAACTTATCACTTAATCCCTACCCAATGCAATTTCAATCTTAACCTAAGATCAGAGTTCCTACTCACTCCCCCTCAATCACCTCAGTGATTACTATCTTTAAACAATATTAAAGACAAGTTGAAGTCACACTTCAAACAACTCTTGATTGTGCTTCACAGCTTTAATCAAGATACACAGCACTCACGCTTAAAAGCTTTGAGCGACACAACACTTACAACTCAATGAACACCCTATGCCACATCTATCATCTACTTGATAATGGCTTGGCTTACAAGATACGTCTAATACAAGACTCACAAAAATACAGCAGTGAAGTATGATGGACACACAAAATCTTCACGCCTCAAAATCCCTGAAACTGAATGAAGGAACGCCTTCCTTTTATATTGCAGTACCCTGGGCTTTTGCACCTGTATTCTCCTGAATTTAAGGTCACGCGAGTTCCCATAAATTCAACATTTAGGTTACTAACAAATAGGCTATTTGTTAGGTTCATTGAATGTAGCTTGGTTGTTGATTTCCTGGATTTTCTCTCAGTTGTTGAATCCCTGAAGAATAGCCTGAGAAAAAGCTGAAACAGAAAACTGAACAACCTACAATATAGCATATGCTGTCAGGAATGAATGTCACGACATTCAACTTGACATCAAGGTCCATATGCTGAGTCTGTTTTTCCAGAAAACAGACTGTACAATTTTGCTGACCTGTACATGATCAAAAAGACCATACTACAGTAACAGCTTACATTAATAAATGTCAAAGTGTCCAACTTAACATTTACACATTTGGCCTTAAGTTAGTTCTGTTATTCTCTTGAAGAACAAACTAAGTTACATGCTGAAGTATAGCAGAACACCACTCTGTCTAATGTTCAGTAGCTGCTGTCAATGATGAATGTCATAACATCCAGTTTGACATTCAGTCAGTAGGCCTTATGCCAGGTCTGGTCTTTCCTTGATAACCAGACTGGAAATAAATACTAAGTTCTAACAGAACACCTGTTGTTCTATTCCTTAGTATCTGTTGACAGGTATGAATGTCACAGCATCCAGTTTGACATTCAATAAATCCTGTGTTAGCTAGTCCTGCAGTAACTACAATGTAGTCACACATACATGTCATGACATCAGTCAAGACATTAGTAACCATCTAGTGTTTTACCATATAATGCAGCCAATTAAACACCTACAGTTCACGTGCCTGGATCCGTGAACATGAAGAGTTGCTTCAGCAGATTAAGGAGAAGGATGCGTTGATTGAGTTTTTTGAGCATCAGGTTATTGATGACCCTGATGATGTATGAACTTCTCTACTTCCTCAGTCTTCTAAGTTCTGGAAGAGGAGGTATGATCGACTCGCCAAAGAGAAGGCCGATATGGAGGCAGCCTACGAGAGGGAGGTGAAGAGGCTTCGCGCATCTTATCTTCCTGTGTCCCGAGCTTTGGATGATTGTTTCTAGGGATCCATAGGATGATTATTTTCCTTTTCTCTTGTATATGATTGACGATGCTGCACTTCTTTTCCCTGATATTATTTGATGAGATATTTCCATATGTGATAAAATGCTTAATATTTCCAAAATTTGCAAATAAAACTCTAAAGTTCCTTTGAAATAAAAAACAAATCATATGCACAAACATTGTATGCATCATATGCATAAACAGGTTTTGTTTCCGGTCCCTTGCCCTGTGGTCTAACTCTGTGTCCTTCATTTATTTTGAAGACAAGCTGACTCACCGGTACTACACTAGAGCCAACATTTCAAGACTAATGGATCACTTAGAGCAAGAGAACCGCGAGCTGAAAGAGGAAGTGGCCATATTGACTGCCCTGATGGAGTCACTCATGGCTGCCCAGAGCCAGTCTTCTCCGACACCTTCAACTCCTCCCCAGAGGACAGTTATCTCCGAGATTGTCTCCTCTACTGTGCCCGCTGCTAATGCACACTTTGTTCCAACAGCTATGCCAACCGGGTTCCCGTGGGGGATGCCTCCCAATTTCATGCCTGAGGGTTCTGTTCCTACCTTTGCTTCTTTGCCGGCATCTAGCCCAGTCCTTGCCGTTCCTCCTCCTGTCGTGCATACTTTGCCCAGGGTAGACGACACCATCTATCATTCTGAGCCGTCTGAGGGTCCAGATGTTTATGAGAAGATGGATGCTATGAACGATCAATTTCTTGAACTTCGCAAGGAATTGAAAACTCTCAGAGGGAAGGATCTTTTCGGCAAGTCTGCTGCCGAACTCTGCCTGGTTCCAAATGTGAAGATCCCTGTGAAATTAAAGGTCCCTGATTTTGAAAAGTACAAAGGAAATACTTATCCTCTCAGCCACCTAGTCATGTATGCCAGGAAGATGTCCACTCAAACCGATAATGACCAACTACTCATCCACTACTTTCAGGACAATCAGTTTGGTGCCGCTTTGCGTTGGTACATGGGTTTAGACAGCGCGAACATCCGATCCTTCAATGATCTCGGCGAAGCCTTCGTCAAGCAGTACAAGTACAACGTGGATATGGCTCCCGATAGAGATCAATTGAGAGCCATGTCCCAGAAGGATAAAGAAACATTTAAGGAGTACGCCCAGAGGTGGCGAGAGGTGGTAGCACAGATCGTGCCTCCGCTAGAAGAGAAAGAGATGACTAAGATCTTTTTGAAGACTTTAAGTTCTTTTTATTATGAGCGGATGATTGCTTGCGCTCCTTCTGACTTCACCAAGATGGTGAATATGGGGATGCGTCTAGAAGAAGGGGTCCGTGAAGGACGGTTAACCAGAGAAGAAGGCTCTTCTGCAAACATTATGGGGCGTTTACAAAGAAGAAAGATGGAGAGGTACATGCTGTGATCTCCCATAAGAAACCAAGAAGACCCTCTGTGAAGAGGAAGACTGTGCGTCCCGCCAGTAACCAACACCAGGTGGCTCATATAGCACCTGTTTTCAGAGACAATCAACAGTACCAGCATCACAACAACAATCATCAACCACAACCGCAATATCAGCCACACTAGCTCCGTCCACAACAGCAGGCCTACCAGCCTCGAAACAGTAATCAAACCAGCACGAGTTACGAGAGGAAAAGGGTCACCTTCGATCCTATTCCTATGACGTACGTAGAGTTATATCCCTCTTTGATAGAAAAGAAGCTGATTACTCCGAGAGACCCACCGGCTATACCTGCTAACCCCCAATGGTGATATAAGCCTGAGTTACATTGTGTTTACCATTCTGGTGCTCCCGGCCACGACGTGGAGAATTGTTACCCTTTGAAGACCAAGGTTCAAGACCTTGTGAGGTGTGGTATTCTATGTTTTGAGGACGTAGGCCCTAATGTGAAGAAGAACCCATTGCCCGAACATGGGAAATCTGTCAACATGGTCCAGGGTTGCCCTGGAAAATACAAGGTCAAATATGTCAGTCATATTCAACAGTCTCTGGTCCAGATGCATCGTTTGTTGTGTGACTACAGTCATTATGAGCATGACCATGATAGATGCCGAGTCTTCTCTGTTAACCGATTGGGTTGTTGCCAGGTGCGCAAGGATGTTCGGGAAATGCTGGACGAAGGAGTCATTGAGATCCTTCAAAACAGGAATGTTGATGAAAATGAGCCTGAGGTCAATGTGATCTCCCCAGTGTTCCGGATACCCGAGCCTGTTATCATCAAGTACAATGGTAGCAAGCAAAAGGCTTCTCCCGCTCTGATCATTAAGCCTGTTGGTCCTGTGCCTTACTCTTCTGAAAAGGCAGTTCCCTATCGCTACAACACCGTAGCAGTAGAGAATGGGAAAGAGGTGTCCTTGCCCTCTTCTTTTGTTGTGAATATTGCCGATGTTAGCGGTTTGACCCGTAGTGGCCGTGTATTTTCAGCACCGCCGAAGCCTCAAATTAATGCTAATTTTGTTGAACGCCCGATCGGGAACACTGTGAATTCTCCGAGTCCGGCACTTGCTGTTAAGCCCTCCTCCATACTGAAAACTCCCACTTCTGTTGGCCCGAGTGGCAATGAGAAAGAAGACTGTGATGAGATGCTGAGACTCATCAAGAAAAGTGAGTACAATGTTGTAGACCAACTTCTACAAACGCCATCCAAAATATCTGTGTTATCCTTACTCTTAAATTCAGAACCACATAGAGAGGCTCTTCGAAGGTGTTGGATGTGGCATATGTAGATCACGATGTCACTTTGGAGCAATTCGATAGCATTGTTGCAAACATTACTGCTTGCAACAACCTGAGCTTTTGTGACTCTGATCTCCATGAGGAGGGAAGAGACCACAACTTGGCTTTACACATATCTATGAATTGCAAAGACGATGCCATGTCCAATGTGCTGGTGGACACCGGGTCATCATTGAACATATTGCCAAAGTCCACTCTCTCAAAGCTATCATATCAAGGGCCTCCCATGAGGCAGAGTGGAGTAGTTGTGAAGGCTTTCGATGGGTCTCGCAAAACTGTGATTGGGGAAGTTGATCTCCCAATCAAGATTGGACCAAGTGATTTTCAGATTACCTTCCAGGTTATGGATATTCACCCATCATACAGCTGTCTCTTAGGCAGACCATGGATTCACGAGGCAGGCGCCGTGACGTCCACCCTACTCCAGAAATTGAAATTCGTGAAAAACAAGAAGCTGGTGGTGGTAGGGGGAGAAAGGGCTCTCCTGGTTAGCCATTTGTCTTCCTTCTCTTATATAGATGCTGAGGTTGAAGTTGGAACTCCTTTCCAAGCTTTATCTATAGCTGAGCCTATTGAGAAGAGAACTCCTTCATTTGCTTCTTACAAAGATGCAAAGCTGGCCATTGAGCGTGGTGCAACCACTGGTTTAGGAAAAATGATTGAGTTAGAAGACAATGAGTCCTGGGCTGGCATAGGTTTTTCTTCTGGTACTTTCAACAAGCAAGGGTTATTCAAGAGTGGAGGTTTCATCCACACTGGTCTAGATGAGGAGGCTGCTGCCGTTTTAGAAGAAGATACAAAGGATTCTGGCAACTTCATCATCCCTGGTGGGGTCTGCAACAATTGGGTCGCTGTGGATATTCCAACAGTTGTCCATAAGTCAACGTAATTATCACTTTGTTTAAAAACCCTTCTCCCATGCCAAAAGGAGGAGTGATGACATTGATAACGCATAAATACAATGATATTTTCATTCAATAAATTCATGTTAAATGTTTGTTTTTCCATTTATTTTCCCTTTTCGCTTTTGCATGAAATTGGTGATCACATAAAACCTTAAAAAAGTTGATCTTTTCATATGCATAATGATTTGCCTTGTTTGAATTCTAAAGCTTTTCATATCCAAAAATCATTATGCAGGTTGATTCTTAAACCCATTGAACATAATGACCCAACACCATCTCCCAATTTTGAATTCCCTGTATTTGAGGCAGAGGAAGATGATGTTGAAGAGATTCCTGATGAGATCACCCGGCTACTTGAGCATGAAGGGAAGATCATTCAGCCGCATCTTGAGAATCTGGAAACAGTCAACTTGGGGTCTGAAGATTGTGTGCGAGAGGTAAAGATTGGGGCACTTCTGGAAGAATCTGTTAAGAAGGGGTTGATTAAGTTGCTACGAGAATATGTTGACGTCTTTGCCTGGTCATATGAAGACATGCCTGGTCTAGATACTGATATTGTGCAACATTTCCTACCTCTAAAGCCTGAGTGCATGCCTGTGAAGTAGAAACTCAGAAGAACTCATCCTGATATGGCAGTGAAGATCAAAGAGGAAGTTCAGAAGCAAATTGATATGGGGTTCCTGGTGACTTCTATATATCCTCAATGGGTGGCCAATATTGTGCTCGTGCCTAAGAAAGATGGAAAAGTCCGGATGTGTGTGGACTATAGAGACTTGAATAAAGCTAGTCCGAAAGATGATTTCCCTCTACCACATATTGATATGTTGGTAGACAATACAACTAAATTCAAAATCTTCTCATTTATGGATGGATTTTCTGGATATAATCAGATTAAAATGGCACCCGAGGATATGGAGAAGACAACATTCATCACACCTTGGGGAACATTATGTTATCGAGTGATGCCCTTCGGTTTGAAGAACACCGGAGCCACGTATCAACGAGTTATGACTACCTTGTTCCATGACATGATGCATAAGGAGATTGAGGTGTACGTTGACGATATGATCGCTAAATCAAGATCGGAGGATGTACTCCCTGTAGAGGTGGAGATCCCGTCAATGAGGGTCTTGATGGAGGCCAAGTTGACTGATGCTGAATGGGTTCAGAGTCGTTATGACCAACTAAACTTGATTGAAGAGAAGAGATTGATTGCCATGTGCCATGGTCAGTTATATCAGCAGAGAATGAAGAAAGCTTTTGATAAGAAGGTCAAGCCTCGTGTGTTCCGAGAAGGTGACCTTGTGCTCAAGAAAGTATTGTCTTTCGCGCCCGATTCCAGGGGCAAGTGGACTCCAAACTATGAAGGTCCATATGTTGTTAAGAGAGCCTTTTCAGGCGGTGCTTTGATACTTACAACTATGGATGGGGAGGATTTCACTCGTCCTGTGAATTCAGATGCAGTCAAGAAATACTTCGCCTAAAAATAAAAACAGAATAGCTCGCTAAGTTGAAAACCCGAAAGGGCGGCAAAAATGAGCATCTCGGTCGATTGAAAACCCGAAAGGGCGGTCTAGGCAAAAGTTAGAGACATGAAAAATGAATATAGGTATCCCGCTAGATTGAGTACCTCATCCTGGGGTAATCTAGGCAAAAATTAGGGATTTGGCAAGTAACTGCATCCTGACAAGACTTTGTTCTACAACTGTCGTTCGTCAGAGATCCTTGCTCATTATCAGCCAAAGCTTCAAATACATCGGATTCAGAATTGGTCATTATGTTCAATGTAGCCCTTTTCCAATATATATCACCAATTTCAAATTTGTAAAGATCTATGGAGTCTTGCCATTCGCAGACTACCATTCTATCAAATAAATTTGAGCCTTTTATCCAATTATTGGCACTCTTATGTGTTTCTATTCAACAAATGTTTTGCATGTTTTGATTAAGAAAATATCATTGTTTTAAACGATCAAATTTTTTATAATTTGTTTTTAAACAAAGTGAACATTCACAATGACGAAAGGATACTTAGGAGATCCTCAGTGCTCTCCCAAGGGTGGTACGATCCCCAACAGGGTAAGATTTTTGTCCATATTCCTGGCATGATTGTATCTCCTCCCTCCGGAACCCCTTGTGGTTTATCCTACCAAGTGGATTGCTTGTTGAGAGTCACCTCTCTTTCCTTCAGCAGAGTAGCAATCTTTCTTCCTCAGCAGCTTGGATCTCTTTGGGCAAGAGCGATATTTGGTGGTTGATCTCGATAAATCCTTTATCTCCTCGGATAGATTCCCCAGTAGAGTTGTTGGTGTGGTGGGCCTTGTCTGTGATAACTTTCGTCCCCAGCTGGAATGATTGATGATTCATCCCTTGCAGAGTTCTTTTCTTCCTGGTATCTCTGATCCCCAGCAAATTGGATACTCCCCGGTGAACTTGGCTTTCTCTCTTGAGATGTAGTACCGGGTGGTTGATTCCTGGACCTGGTTGTGTTAGATATGTCTGTCTGTCAGCATACATCATACATAAACCACGCATATTCATGCATAATTATAACATTCAGATATTCATGTTGCATTCTTTGCCATATATCGTTGTTTGCTGTCTCCTGCTATTTGGTGATATACTTCCCCGAGCAGATGTGTGTGTCTGATCTCTCCATATAGAGTCAGCTCTATAAGCAGAAAGCGTCTATCCTTTCTTCCATATTCCCCACCGGGTTATATCCTCGTGGATGTTGATTGTTTTTGTTCCTTCCTAACACATATACTGGGATGGTTTTCCCCATTGAGTTATATCCTCACCGGGACAAGTCTTGATTTGGTGTGCCTATCTAGTTTGATCCTAGATCGGTCTCTTGAGACTCTTTTCCTGTTTCCCCGTGGTAAATGAATAATGGCTCAATAATTAGTAATTATTATCCCCAACGGAGTCTGTGTTTCTCTACCCTCATACCGGTAGTTGTAAACCCTATTTCTTCCCTTTTTGCAGAGTAACTATTTTTGCTCATCTTTAATTGGTGACAGTTATCTTCATCCAATATTCGGTGATGATATCCCCTCATCTGCTTGGATAATTGCCCTGATTACGCAATTTATCCCCAGCGGGTCATCTCTCGTCTACCTTATTGTTGTTGGTAAAGATTGTTTCTCCCCTGAATTGGTCATCATTATATACCTAGTTTCGGTATCCCGATGCCTTTTCTTTTCGGTCGATTTATCCTTTATTAACCCAGTAACCGGTTGTGGATAATCGTCCATGCGAGTATATTATCTATGTTCTGACGGTAATAGATAGTATATCTCATGCACTCTCGGGTCTGAAGCCTTTTGTTCTTCCCCAGTTGAGTAAGATTCGTATCCCCTTTGTGGAGTCGAATATCCATCCTGTAATTGAGTTTGCTTTTAGCCCTCTTTTGGATGATGAGTGTTTTGGGAATATTCCCCAATTCACGCCTTGATTGGTCACCTATTATATGCCCAGTAACCGGTATCCCTGGTGTTCCTTCCTCTCTGCTCCCTATTATGACTTTTTGTCCCATGTGGAGTCAGAATCCTTGAGTTGAAGTATACCTTTTAGGTTTTCCTCAGACGTTTTGAAGTTTTGATATCTCTCACCCTTATGCCGGTCTTGGATATTCATCTCTTCCTGAGCATGTTATATCTCTCACCCTCATACCTGGCGTTCAGATCACATGTCTCCTTGAGCTTATTACCCAGTAACCGGTAATACCTCGTCCCGCTGCTTCCCCAGGAGTGTCCTTGTGGACATCCCCAGCGAAGTCCCTTAGTGGATTGTTTTCATCCGGATTTTATCCGAAGTATCCACTATGGATAGTTTTTTGCTGTATTGGCATATTCCCCAATACATGCATCTTCGAGTCAGCTTGAGTCTTTCCATTGGATCTTTTCCCTTTGGAATTCTATTCCCCACGCTTTGAGTCGTGACCTGCTCGCGCATTTTTATCCCTTTTCTATCCCCAGGAGAGTCCCCAGGGTCTTGGTCCCATGGAGTGAATTGCTCATATGGATTATCAGTGACTTCTGATTTCTTTGCTTTTGTGGACACATATCTCCACAGAGTGCTACCATTTTTCATACCTACATTTGCATCATGAGGTCTCTTAGGGACCAAAATTCGTCTCTTTGTTATTATTTAAGCCCATTCTACCCCGTCGAGACGAAGATTTTAACCTTCACTTCTTCGGCTAGAATGACCTTAAATAGGGGCATCTGTAAGACCCCAATTTTGACCCTAAGATCCCTCATGGCATCATAACATTGCATTTGCATTGCCTTAAGGATCTTTAGCATCTTGGTTCCCTTTGCCTTTGGGTGGGACTCCTTGTGATTGGTTTGAGATCACCAAGCATGCTTGAATTATACATCATTGTTTCTCTTACTTTTGTTTACTAACCAAAAGCACAAAAATGTGTCACTAACATCTTTTGTTTGAAGCTTGAGTATCATCCAAGACACTTTGTGGGTTCTATTTAGATGATCAGTCAACACAAGGGAATGACTTGAGATACTTCCAACAGGTTCAAATGGGGTCTATTCGTCAGTCAAAATGTTAATCTTGAAGGAACAAAAGTTTGTTCATGAGCTGTCATGCTCGCTAGGCGAGTAGAATGGGTCGCCTAGCGAGTCCCAAGAAAAGCCACCAGAATCACCTACGCTCAGAGGAATTTCTTGAACTGTCATGCTCGCTAGGCGAAGCCCACGTGTTTAAAAAAAACGAAATAAAAAAAACAAAATAAAATAAATAATATATATATATATATATATATATATATATATATATATATATATATATATATATATATATATATATATATATATATATATATATATATATATATATATATATATATATATATATATATATATATAACAGAAAATTTTTGGACTTGGGCCTCTCTCATTTTAGCCCACAGGTCCACAAAAATCAGGTTATAAATTCAGAGTTTCAGTGAAACAAAAGGCAATTCTATTCCTATTACTCTGACAGGGAAAAAGATAGTGAGAGAAGAGCTAACAGAGTTCAGAGCAACCTCCAGAGACTGAAGGGAACTCATCGGCAAAGAACCAATTCCCTCTCATATAAACCCTAAGAGTGCTTTGCAAACCCAACCGGACAATTCAATTTCATTCGATCTCTCCAGTCAGGTTTGCCTTATTCCCATTACTTTATGCTTTTAATTTGAATGCTCTGAATGTATGAGGTATTATGGGTAAATTTGATACCCTTTTGATGCATGTGTTTGACAAGAGGTTTAGGCCTCCTACCCTTGGTTGCTTTTTATGAGCTTTTTGTGAATTTTAATGGCATGATTTGGGGGCAACTCTTGATTACCCTATCTTATTTCTCTAACCTGTTTGTCGAGTTTTGTTTTGTGAGGGCTCACATACTCTTGCAGGGATAGCTTGCTTGGTGTTCCACTTTATTTGTGGGGTACCACCTGGAGGTCTATTCTGATTACCTGTACTGTCTCGCTTTCTTTGATGGCGTTTAGCTTGGAAGAGTCTTTGGGTTTCTTATTTATCTAATTGTTGTTACTTCGGATCTTTATCCGTACGGTAGATCTCTCGATCCCTTTACTTTTCCCGCATGTTACCGATTTCTTAGGTTTCGTATAGCCTCTTGTGGCGTGTCATTTAAGGTAACGCGGTTCCTTCATCTAGGACTGCCTTTTTGCATGAGCATCCCTAAACACCCCAAACTCATTGATTTTTCTTCTCCTAAGAACACGTTATCTCCTTCTACTACAAGCGAGTAAGTCTCCAATGGTCGAGCATCCGGTAGATTGCGCAGTAACGTCGTTCACCCCAAAACGCAACCCTTACCCCATAGGTGGTCGAACTACGTTTTGCTCTAATTTTCATCCCAGATGAGATATGTAGGCATAAGACGCGATGTCTTAGCGAGCACACTCCTCTTTAACCCATAGGTAGCCGAGCTACGAAGACTCTGATTCTCAGATTCGGATGAGATACGTATGCAGTGGATCCGACATCCGTGCGAGTCATTTTCTTTTGACCCTTCTTTTAGTAAGTAGTACATTAGATAAACATACACGCTTTCTCATCCTTTCAATCATATTTGCACAAATAAATTTTCAAAAAAAAAACAACAACCTTTGCAACAAATGTGAAAAGGGCTCCCTAGGAGTACCTAGGATGCTTTGGGTGCCTAATACCTTCCCATTGCATAACCAACCCCCTTACCCAGATCTCTGACATTTTTACTAGTTTTTGATTCGATAAAACTTTTAGGTTTTTGTTCGCTTTCTAACCATTCCTTTGAATAAATAGAAGTGCGGTGGCGACTCGACTTGTATGATTTACCTTGGATTTAGTCAATATCTCTAATGGCAACGAATACCCCGCTACAATAATCACTGCCCCAATACCATTTCCATATTGATTTACAGCGCCATCAAACACCATGCTCCATCGGGAACCAGGCTCTGGCCCTTCATCGAGCGTAGGCTCATCATAATCTTTCATTTTCAAATATAGAATCTCCTCATCAGGGAAGTCATACTGAACAGACTGATAATCCTCAATTGGTTGATGTGCCAAGTGGTCAGCCAAGATACTACCTTTAATAGCCTTCTGAGCTCGATACTCAATATCATACTCTGACAACAACATCTTCCAATGGGCAATCCTCCCAGTTAAAGCAGGCTTCTCAAAGATATACTTGATTGAATCCATTTTGGATATCAACCAAGTTGTATGATTCAACATATACTATCGTAAGCGCTTAGCAGCCCAAGCCAGAGCACAACATGTTTTCTCAAGCATTGAGTATCGAGACTCACAATCAGTGAACTTCTTACTCAGATAGTATATAGCATACTCTTTCTTCCCTGATTCATCTTGCTGACCCAATACACAACCCATAGAGTCTTCAAGAACAGTCAGATACATAATCAAGGGTCTTCCTTCAACAGGCGGAGACAGAATCGGAGGCTCGGACAGATACTCTTTGATATTGTCAAAGGCCTTCTGGCAATCCTCGGTCCAATCATGACGCTGATCTTTCCGGAGGAGCTTGAATATTGGCGCACATGTGGCAGTCATGTGGGATATAAATATGGAAATATAATTCAAGCGGCCAAGAAAACCTCAGACTTGCTTCTCGGTTTTGGGCGCAGGCATCTCTTGTATTGCTTTGACCTTGGCGGGATCAACTTCAATACCTCTTTCGCTGACAATAAAGCCCAATAACTTGCCGGAACGGACTCCAAATGTACACTTGTTCGGATTCAGACGGAGTTTGTACTTCTTCAAACACTGAAAAAGCTTCAACAAGTGCTCTACATGTTCAACTTCCGATCTTGATTTAGCGATCATATCGTCAACGTACACCTCAATCTCCTTGTGCATCATATCATGAAATAAGGTAGTCATAGCTCGTTGATACGTGGCTCCGGCGTTCTTCAAACCGAAGGGCATCACTCGATAACAGAATGTTCCCCAAGGTGTGATGAATGTTGTCTTCTCCATATCCTCGGGTGCCATTTTAATTTGGTTATATTCGGAAAATCCTTCCATAAATGAGAAGACATTGAATTTAGCTGTATTATCTTCCAACATATCAATATGTGGTAAAGGAAAATCATCTTTCGGACTAGCTTTATTCAAGTCTCTATAGTCTACACACATTCAGACTTTTCCATCTTTCTTAGGCACATGCACAATATTGGTCACCCATTGAGGATATGTAGAAGTCACCAGAAACCCCACATCAATTTGCTTCTGAACTTCCTCTTTAATCTTCACTGCCATATCAGGATGAGTTCTTCTGAGCTTCTGCTTCACAGGCACACACTCAGGCTTCAAAGGCAGGAAATGTTGCACGATATCAGTATCCAGACCAGGCATGTCTTTATACGACCGGGCAAAGACGTCGACATATTCTCGTAGCAACTCAACAAATCCCTTCTTAACAGACTCTTCAAGGAGTGCCCCAATCTTCACTTCACGAACACAATCCTCAGACCCCAAGTTGACTGTTTCCAGATTCTCAAGATGTGGCTGAATGATCTTCTCTTCGTGCTCAAGCAGACGGGTAATCTCATCAGGAATCTCTTCAACATCATCTTCTTCTGCCTCAAATACAGGGAACTCAAAATTGGGAGATGGTGTTGGATCATTATGTTCAATGGGTTTGATCAACCTGCATAATGATTTTGGATATAAAAGAGATTTTAGAATTCAAACAAGGCAAATCATTATGCAGATGAAAATATTGATTTATTCTTTTTTTTAGGGTTTTATGTGATCACCAATTTCATGCAAAAAGAAAAAAGTGAAAATAATTTTGAAAAACAAACATTTAACATGTAATTTTTGAATGAATATCATTGTATTTATGTGCCAACAATGTCATCACTTCTCCTTTTGGCATGGGAGAAGTGTTTTTAAACAAAAATGAACATTACGTGGACTTATGGACAATTGTTGGAACATCAACAATGACCCAATTATTGCAGACCCCTCCAGGGATGACAAAATTGCCAGAATCTTCCTCTGCATCATCTTCCACTACAGCAGCTGCCTCCTGGTCTTCGACCGTGTGGATGAAACCACCACTTTGAAACAAACCGTTCTTCTTGAAAGTACCTGAAGAGTACCCTATGCCAACCCGGGACTTATTATCTTCCAGCTTAATCATTTGTCCTAAACCAGTAGTTGCGTCATGCTCAATGGCCAACTTCGTATCATTGTAGGATGCAAATGAAGAAGTTCCTTTCTTAGAAGGCTCAGCAATAGATAAGGCTTGGAACGGCGTCCCAACCTCATCCTCAACATCAATATAAGAAAAGGAAGACAAATGGCTAACCAAAAGAGCCTTCTCTCCCCCTACCACCACCAACTTCTTGTTCTTCACGAACTTCAACTTTTTGTGTAAGGTGGATGTCACGGCGCCTGCCTCGTGAATCCATGGTCTGCCTAACAAACAACTATATGATGGGTGGATATCCATGACCTGGAAAGTGATCTAGAAATCACTAGGTCCTATCTTGATTGGGAGCTCAACCTCACTAATCACAGTCTTTCCGGATCCATCAAAAGCCTTGACGACCACTCCACTCTGCCTCATGGGAGGCCCCTGGTATGAAAGTTTTGCCAAAGTGGATTTTGGCAACACATTCAGCGACGACCCTGTGTCTACCAGCACATTAGACAGGGCATCATCCTTGCAATTCATAGAGATGTGTAGTGCCAAATTATGGTCTTTTCCCTCCTCGGGAAGATCAGCATCGCAGAAGCCCAGGTTGTTACAAGCAGTAATGTTTGCAACAATGCTATCAAACTATTCTATGGTGACATCGTGATCCACATATGCCACGTCCAACACCTTCTGCAAAGCTTCACGGTGTGGCTCGGAGTTCATCAACAAAGACAACACAAATATCTTTGATGGAGTTTGTAGCAGCTGATATACAACATTATATTCGCTCCTTTTGATGAGCCTCAACATCTCATCACAATCCTCTTTCAATTCTCCATTCTGGCCAACAGGGACAGGAGCTCTAACATTTACAGCAGGTCTGTCAACAACAAGTGTCGGATTCGGAGAAGTAGAAGAAGTACCTATAGGACGGGCGTCACTATCAGCAATATCAGCTATTCTGGTGTCAACCTGGGGTTTCGGAGGCGCCGAGAAAACACGACCACTACGGGTCAAACCACTCACATCAGAAATATTTATCACAGAGGTGGAGGGCAGAGGCACCTCCTTCCCATCTTCCAACGCGACTGCGTTATAACGATAGGGAACAACCTTGTCTGAAGAGTATGGAACATGGCCAACTGGCTTAATGATGAGAGAGGGAGAAGCCTTCTGCTTGTTTCCATCATATCTGACAACAACAGGCTCAGGTATCGTGAAGACAGGGGATATAACATTAACTTCATCCTCATCACGATTCTGAAGTATCTCGATCACACCCTGGTCCAGCATTTCTTGGATGTCTTTTCTAACTTGACGATATCCTCTCTCATTGACAGTGCACACACGACAACTGTCATGGTCATGCTCGTAATGACTATATCCACATAACAGTCTATGCATCTCGACCAAAGATTGTCTGATATGGCTGACATATTTGACCTTGTACTTGCCAGGGCAACCCTGAACCATATTAACAGCAGATTTCCCATGCTCGGGCAATGGGTTCTTCTTCACATTAGGACCTACGTCCTCGAAAAACAAGATACCGCTTCTAACAAGGTCTTGAACCTTGGTCTTGAGAGGGTAACAATTCTCCACGTCATGTCCGGGAGCACCGAAATGATAAACACAATGAAGCTCGGGCTTGTACCACCACTGAGGGTTGGTAGGTACAGCAGGTGGGTCACGTGGAGTAATCAGCTTCCTTTCAATCAGTGAAGGATATAATTCAGCATAGGTCATTGGAATATGATCAAAAGTGACCCTCTTCCTATCATAGCTAGTTCTGGTTCGATTGTTGTTTCGAGGCTGATAGGACTGCTGTTGCGGACGATGTTGTTGCTGTTGATATTGTTGATGTTGTTGTTGCTGGTTCTGATGCTGATAATGTTGGTTCTCCCTGAAAGCAGATGCTATATGAGCCACCTGGTGCTGGTTACTGGCGGGACGCACAGTCTTTCTCTTCACATAGGGTCTTCTTTGTTTGACATGGAAGGACACAACATGTGCCTCTCCATCCTTCTTCTTGGCAAATGCCCCATAACGTTTGGCAGAAGAGCCTTCTTCTCTGGTCAGGCGTCCTTCTATGACTCCCTCCTCTAGTCGCATCCCCATGTTCACCATGTTCACCATCTCGGTGAAATCAGAGAGAGCACTAGCAATCATCCACTCGTAGTAGAAAGAGCTTAAAGTCTTGAGAAAGATCTTCTTCATTTATTTCTCTTCGAGCGGGGGCACAATCTGTGCAGCTAATTCATGCCACCTCTGGGCGTACTTCTTGAATGTTTCTTTCTCCTTTTGGGACATGGCCTTCAGTTGGTCCCTATCGGGAGCCATATCAACATTGTACTTGTACTTCTTGACGAAGGCTTCGCCAAAGTCATTGAAGGAGCGGATGTTCGCACTACTGTGAGACCCCAATTTTGAACCTAAGATCCCTCATGGCATCATAACATTGCATTTGCATGTTGCCTCAAGTATCATAACATCTTGGCTCCTTACCTTTGGGTGGGATCTCTTGAGAGTTGGTTTGAGATCACCAAGCATGTTGTAATTGTATATTATTTATTTTCTCATTTTATTCACTAACCAAAAGCACAAAAATATGTCACTAACATCTTTTGTTTGTAGTTTGAGCAGTCATAAGGTCCAAAGGTTCTAGGAGATCCTATGTGCATTGATATGGTCAAGGGAAGATGAAAGCAAGCATGGCAATGGGTCCCAAAGCTTTCATCCATCAAATATGCCTCCCAAGTGTCTCAATTCACCATTTTGATCAAAGCAAACCAAAGGGTTTGAGGCTTGTTTCCCAGGGAAACCCTAATTCATTTGTGTATCAACTGTGCCTTGCTCATGAAGCAACCTCAACCCATGATCAAATGCAATCAAGGGAAGTTCTTTAATTCATAATTTCATGCATATTTGAACTTATTTGAGTGGCCTCAATCATCAATTCATCAAGATATGAGGCATGGACTTGAGAAGTTGATCAGTCAATTCATCTGACTATTTTGAAATGCACTGAGACCTAACTTTTGATGTGTTTGTCAAATGGAGATGACCCCAAGCGAAAAAATGTTCTTAAGAACCATATGAACAACTTTAATGTTTATTAAAAACTGATTTGAATCTTGTAAGGTCATCATCCATTTCAAAACATTATAGGTCATTTTGACTGAAACCCTAATTTTAGGTCAACTTCCCAAGGACATAACTCATTCATTTTTCATGATTTTGAGGTGGTATCAAATGCATTGGAAATATTAAGATGTCTAATTCAAATGTTATGTTGAGCAAAATTTCAAAATCCTAAAATAAATACATGTGATAATGCAAAATATTATGGGTCACTTTGGACCAAATGCATTGAAATGTGAAAAAGTCCAACTTCAAGTGCCCATAACGTCTTCATCAAAAATCCAAATGATGAAAATTATAAGTCCAAATTGATTGTCTGTAGAAGATCTACAACTTTTATGTTGAAGATTTTGTCATTTGGAGCTTGCATCATTGAAACAGAAGGGCTTGAACTTTGGCCATTTTTGAGATTCTCACATGTACATGTTTTGCCCCCTACACTTCATGTCCACTTTTCATCAATTTTCAAGTTTCAAATGGAGTTTTAATCAACATAACAAATGATCCTCATGCAAAAATCTTTCCAACCATTACTCATAAGGTTGTGTTTCAAGTATAGACATGGTATTTTCGAAGACTTGAACATATTGGTCCATTTTTTAAAGTCATTTAAATTTGCATTGCATGAGATGATTGTGCACAATCTGCACGACCAATTTGATTCCAATTAGCATCAGCTGCCAAATCCAAGTGGAATTGGGCCCTCCATGCGCCTGTACAGGCCCATGCATGGAGGCCCTTTCCATTCATGCAATGAGATGTTCATGCATATCAGCTGCTTTCTCCTATAAATACAATGCTCATCCCTCTCATTTCAGCAACCTAAAGGCGCCCTAAATGTTGCATGACTAATCCCTCAACCACACTCCAAAGGAACTCACCAATTTTCTCTCAATTTTTCAGATCTAGAATTCAATTTCATTGATTGTTTTCTGGATCTAAAGTTCCTTAGCCTTCTTCACTTTGATCCAAAGAACAAACTGCAACCATCCATAGCAAGAAATTGTGCTCTCAAACTCTGCAAATCAGAGGTTTACTCCAGTTTTTATTTTCTTCGAATCAACTCATATTGTGCTTGTTTCTTGCTGTTGTTGTGTGATCTAAAGTCCTCTGTATAGAGGCAATATTTTAGAGCTTTGAATTTTCAAAATCCATTAAGTTCAGTTGAACACCATAGAAATTCCATCTCTGATTTCTCTTAATGTAGAAACCTAGAGTGGATTTGGTTGGCACAGGGGTGATGTACATCACCCCAGCTTTCGATTGGTACCAAGGTCGTGGCATTTAGTGAATATTTATTTCTTTGCAAATTTGATCAGTGCCGGAAGTTGGCCGGAGAAGACGGTGGCGCTGGTCACCGTCCAATCTCCAGATTTAATCATGGTCGTGCGTTTGTGTTTCCAGATCAAATCTCGTCCGTTCCATGTTATGACTTATTTAAATGTTACATGTGATGCATTGACCAAGGAACATGGTAGGCGCGCGTGTGTGAGCCTCATGATTTGCCAACTCAATTAATGAGCTCAGATCAGACGCTCCACGTTTTTCCATCATTTTAATTTATGATCTTAATTTCCTTTTATTTCTTTTAATTCCATTTCATTTTAAAAATTCATATCTCCTTCATTATTGGTCCAAAAAAAGTGAGACCAATTTCATTTTTCTTCTTTTAATTTCTAGTTTCTAAAAATGATTTTTAATATTTTTTATTTTATCATTTGATATTTTTTAGGATTTTTCTCTTTTCTGCTTATTTTTAATTCATTTAAAATAGTTTTTGATATTCAAAAAATACAAAAATATTTTTCCAACCTCTTTGAATGATGATAGATCTACGAAAAATATTCTCATCAATTTATTAATTAATTTGAGATTTTAATTCAATTAGGTTATTTTTTATGCATTTTAATTGATTAAAAATAGTTTCTAACTTCTAAAAATGCTGAAATTTTTTGTCAAACTTTGTTTGACCTTGTTGAAATTTGGATAATTCACTTGGACTTTTCAAAGTTGATTTGAAGTGAGTTTGAAGTTTGACCTTTCTTTATTATTTTAATTCAAATATTATTTCTCTTTTGAAAAATACCAAAAATATTTTATTTGTTTCTTGACTCCTAATCTTCATTTTGCTTCTGTTTACTATTGTTTGACCTTGATCTTCTCTATCTTTGGTCAATGCTTGTTGATTATTTCATTTCACTTCCATTAATGTACTTTAATATTTATCTTCATCTTCTTCTTCTTCTTCTTCTTCTTCTTCTTCTTATTTTGATCAATGAGTTAAGGATTGGTGGTTAGCCTTGATACATGGGAGGTTTAACCTTCCTTGATTCAAATCTAATTCATCTTGATCATGGATCAAGTGAATGGCTTTGCATTAAGGATATGTTGCTTCCTAATCAAGCAAAGAACCTAAATCAATACAAGATCATTTCTCATCTTCTTTTTGGCATGGCAAGTTATAGGGGGTTGATTCACTAATCAAAATCTCTAACTTGTGTTGTTGCCTACATTATTATTGACCGGCCTCAAATAGTTGTGACTTCTACATAAGTCCAATTACGATTGCTTAACATAGCGCTAAATTGCCTTATGGCACACTAACGCTAACACTAACCATTAACCATTAACATTTAATTCTTGCTCTTTACATTTATGCAATTTACTATTCTTGTAAATATTATTCATTTACTTTTGCCCTTTGCTCATTTGAGCACATGTTTATGTTAATGAAATTTGCCTTTTGCTCACTTGAGCATATAATTGTGTATATATTATTGTGCTTGTGTTTTGTTTTGATTGTTATGGACCAAATGCAAAAATGGACAAATGGACTTAGATTCTAGGACATTCCCTATGCAAAATGGAGTAAAAAGGCCTTAATGTTGAAGATGGATTAGAAGGACCAAACCTCTAAACTCACTCTTATCCCTTCTTGATTTACTTCATGGAACTTTTTAATGTGTGTGCTTTTGTGCTAGGGAATCCTATTTGAGCCAAAATAAAGAACCATTGTCATGTGCTTCAAAGAGAAAGATACAAGAGCCATTGGGGATCTTCTAAGAGCTTGTTTGACTGATTTGATTGCTTGAGCTTTTACTTATTTGCTTGCATATTCCAAAGGATGGGAGCTACTTGGATCATCAATATGATCTCAAGAGAGGAACTCCATTTGTGGTCTTGTTTCTTATCCTTCATCTCTTGTATGATTAGGACACTATCCATTCTTCTTCTTCCCTCCACTCTAACCCTAGCCAAAACTTTTGTGCAAACATCTAACACTTATTTTCAAACATTAGAAACCTAAGCATTATGCTTTTGATTTTCAAAAATTTCTTTTCATAACACTTATTTGGAATTGAATCTTTAAGTTAACTTTGACCATATTTTGTAAATACTTTTCATTGGTAAATATAACCCATTCAAATACTTTTGTGGTTTCAATGGCCACTTCTTATCAAAAACTTTTCATAACCTTTAGCTATTAGGTTTGAGTTATCCTTGAGGTAGATATAATACTCACCTATATCCTTAGTGATGGACAATGAGTCTTCCATGCTTATTATAGGGTTAACCCCTCACTAGCATGTTGAAGCTATCCTCACATGGTGGATTTGTGGTTTTTAGGTTGAGTTTTCTCCCCTGGATTTGTGGTTTTCAAAGTCAGGCACTTTGAACTTGATAGGAATCTTGACATTGGGTACGAGACACAACTCAGTAGCAGTTTTGCCGAAGAGGTCCTTCCCTCTGAGAGTTTTAAGTTCCTTACACAACTCAAGGAATTGATCATTCATAGCGTCCATTTTCTCGTACACATCTGGGCCCTCAGATGGCTCAGAGTGATAAATGGTCTCATCAACTCTCGGCAAATTATGCACGATTGGAGGTGGCACAACAAGGACTGGGCTAGACGCCGACAGAGAAGCAAATGTTGGGGCGAGACCCTCTGGAACAAAATTAGCGAGCATCCCCCAGGCAAACCCGGCTGGCATAGCAGACGGAGCAAAGTGAGCACTAACAGTAGGCACGGTAGAGGAAGCAACCTCTGAAATGACCGTCCTCTGGGGAGGAGTTGAAGGTGTTGGAGAAGACTGGCTTTGGGCGGCCAAGAATGACTCCATCAGGGTAGTCAACCTAGCCACTTCCTCCTTGAGTTCTCTGTTTTCTTGCTCGAGGTGACCCATTAGCTTTAATGAGTTGGCTCTGGTGTAGTACCGGTACGTTAGCTTGTCTTCAAAATAAATGAAGAACACAGAGTTAGACCACTGATCAAGAAGCCCATAACAAAACCTGCTTATGCACATGATGCATGAAATTCTTATGCATATGATTTTATTTTTAATCAGAGGAACTTTTAGAGTTCTATTTGCAAATATTTGGAAATATTAATCATCTTAGACATATATGGAATAGTCATACCAATAATATCTGGAAAATTTTTACACCAAAGAAGTACAGTCTTGGTAACCAAATACAATACAAGAGAGAAGGAAAATGAACATCCTATGGAACCCTAGAAACAATCGTCCAAAGCTCTCGAGACCGGAAGATAAGTTGCACGAAGCCTCTTCACCTCTCTCTCATAGGCTGCCTTCATATCTGCCTTCTCCTTGGCGAGTCGATCATACTTCCTCTTCCAAAACCTGGATGACTGAGGAAGAAGAGAAGTAACCACATCATCAGGCTCATCGATAACCTGATGCTCCAGAAACTCTATCAAAGCATCCTTATCTCTAAGCTGTTGAAGTAGCTTCTCTCGCTCACGGACCCAAGCATGCGAACGGTCTTCATCTCTCAACTCCTCTACTCCTTAGTTAGGGAGGGTTGAAGGCCTAACCATAACCATAGGTGTAGGTCTCAGATATTCATAGGGCATGCGATACTCAGAAGCTCTCCTCCTAACCCACGAGGTATAGGGTTCCAAAGCAATACAATTCTTCGGCCCAAGCTCTTTCCTTCTCTTCCTATGAATCTTGCGCCAAGCGCGGACCATCATGCCCTTCAAGTTTTAGGGATCTTTACCCTCTTGAAAGAACACACCTTCTAACAAAATGTTATTAGGTTTATCCTTTAAGAGGAACCCAAGCTGACGACGTGCCAAAATAGGGTTGTAGTTAATCCCACCACATGTACCAAGAAGAGGCACATTGGAGAATTCACCACAAGAGTCAATAATCTGCACACCATCATACACATGGTTATACCAAAAGATATCATCATTAGTGAGAGACATAAGTCTCGTAGACCACCGTAGACATCCTTTGTTCTCCTTGAAGGCAAGCGTCTGTGGCAAGTGTGAAATAAACCACTTGTACAACAGAGGCAAACAGCACATGGTACCACCACCCTTTGCATTCCTCATATGCAAAGAGAAATAAGTGTCACCCAACAGAGTAGGAACGAGATTATGAGTAGAGAAAATCCTAATAGCGTTCACATCCACAAAATTGTCGATGTTGGGGAATAACACTAGCCCATAGATGAGAAGTACAAATATGGCCTCAAAGGCGTCCTCACTCATGACCTTCCCAAACATAGTAGCTTGAGCAATGAGGAAATCAGATGGGAGACCTTGAATTCCACCTTTGGTAGTCATATGAGCACCAATATCAGATTCATCTATATGCAACAGATCAACAATCTCTTGGGAAGAAGGAATTCTCTCCAAGCCACTGAACGGCAGCGGATCTAGGATAGGTATACCCACAAGGTAGGCATACTCCTCAAGAGTAGGCAAAAGCTGGAAATCCGGAAAAGTGAAGCAATGGTACAAGGGGTCATAGAACTGCACCAACACACTCATCAGACCTTCATCCACTTGAGTAGCAAGAATAGACAGAAGCTTCCCATGGCGAGCTTTGAACTCCAAGGGATCTAATACATAGGATGTCAAACTCCTTAACTCTTTCAAGTCGGGTTGTCTGAAACTGTACTTCTTCGTATTCCTTCTTTGCTTATCCATGTCTGAAAATTTGCAAATAGACCTCTTAAGTTCCTTGAAAATTTTCTCATTGTTGATGATATGGATGTGTATGAATGCATGAATGCATGGATGCAACAATCACACTCAAGGATCAAGAAAATCACACAAAACAAAGGTCACGGGATGGATCAAGTCATCCTTAATATCAATCATCCATTTTGGTGGATTATGGTTTACACCTTATCAACACCCAAGTTCCATTGATATTAAGGATATACGAGAACGGATTAACCGCGAATCAAGGGTTTGTTGCAAGTCACGAGCATGGAGTCTTGGTTAAGAACCACCCAAAGGGAGTGTACTATGGTTAAACCTGACAATCATGTTCTACAAGAGGTTCCCATAGTCATCATCCCATCTTTCGGATATTATCGGATAAACGACTACTCATATTCCAAAAATATTCTCAAGAGAGACTCTTATGAGTGTAGTATCGTGTAACCATCGTATCAAATCTTACACTTGAACGACCTTCGCACTACATCCTAAAATAGGCCAAGATGAGCTAGGTAATCTAAGGTCCTTGGCTTCTAAGGCATATATTGGAAAGAGTAATGCCTAACCACGACTACTCGTGTGACATTATTGATCCCAACATAACCTCCACCAAGTGAATGAGCTTGCAAGTCAACTTGCTAAGGAATAACTCCACACAAGTCAACAAGACTATGTCATTCTCCTATCATAAGTGCACTCGAGTTCGGGTATAGAACTTATCTCACAAGAGACCACCAAGCACACAAGCAATTGATATATCAAGCAATTCATACATTACAAACAACACAGTCATCCCAAATTTGCACAAAAATATGTCACAAATAATATAAACATACAATACAACAAAGGTAAAAAGTAGGCAAAACCTACTAGGCAATTTTATCCCCAGCAGAGTCGCCACTTTTCTGTATCGGGGTATTCGTGACCTTTAGATTTATTGACTAAATCAAAAGTAAATCATACAATTCGAGTCGCCACCGCACTTCTATTTATCCAAAGGAAATGTTAGAAAGCGAACAAAAACCGAGAAGTTTTATCAAATCAAAAACTAATAAAAATGTCAGAGATCTGGGTAAGGGAGTTGGTTATGCAATGGGAAGGTTTTAAGCACCCAAAACATCCTTAGTACTCTAAGGGAGCCCTTTTTACAAATGTTGTATGGTAGGTTGGTATTTGTGAAAATATTTGTGCAAACATTATTGGGGAGATGAGAAAAGAATATACAAGTTATTTACAATTTTATGTTTGAATGGATGAACCCATTGCCTACGTACCATCTTAAAAAGGTAGGATCAAAACCTCGTAGTTCGGGGTACAAATCTCAAAATAAGTTGGTGAATTGATTTGACAAAAGCCTTAAGGTCTTTTGTTATCAAAGGGAGAAAACTCAACCTAAACCAAAATCCACCATGTGAGGAGAGCTTCAACATACTAGTGAGGGATCCATCCTATAATAAGTATGGAAGACTTATAGTCCAATAACTAAGGATACATGTGAGGTTTATATCAACCACTATGATAACTCAAACTTAATAGCTAATGTTTATGAAAAGCTTTGGAAAAAGTGGACATTAGAACCACAAAAACAATTTGAGTGAGTTGTATTTACAAATGAAAAGTATTCATAAAATAAGGTCAAAGTTGACTTAAGATTCAATTCAAAAGAAGTTTTATGAAAAGAGTTTGAAAAATCAAAGGCATAGTGCCTAGGTTTCTAATTTTGAAAGCATTGTTAATGTTTGCACACAAGTTTGGCTTGGGTTAGAGTGGAGACAAGAAGAGAAGGGCTAGATCCTAAACATGCAAAGATGAGGGAAGAGAAATAAAACCACTTGGAGTTCCCTTCTTGAGATCATAAAGATGATCCAAGTTTCTCATTTCCTTTGGAATTAGCAAGCAATAAGCAATTAACTCAAGCAATCAAGCAAATATTCAATCAAGCTCTTAGGAATCTTCCAATTGGCTTTTGTCTCTCTTATCTTGGATGTCCATGACAATGGTCTTTCTAATAGCTCAAGTTTGGTATCCCTATCACAAGAACACACAAATCAAAAATTTCCACAATGCAATAAAAGAATGGACAAGAGTGAGTTTAGAATTAGGAGTCCTTTCAATTCATCTTCAAGATTAAGCATTCTAAAGGCATGAGGCCTAGTTGCTCTTCAACATATTTAGCATTCTAAAGGCATGAGACCTAGTTGCTCTTGAAACTCCATTTAGCATAGGTAAGGTCCTAAATCTAAGTCCTTTCTCCATTTGCATTGGGTTCACACAAACAAAAACAAAACAAGCACAAGGCAATAATATATACACAATAATGTGCTTAAGTGAGCAAAAGACAAATTGCATAAACATAAACATGAGCTCAAGTGAGCAAAGGGCAAAGACAAATGAATTAATGAGCAAGAAATTAAATTGCATTAAAGTAAATTTCAAGAATTAAATGCTTGAATTAAAAGTTAGTAATTAGTAGTTAGTGTTAGTGTGCCATAAGGCAATTTAGCGTTATGTTAAGCAATCGTAAGTGGACTAATGTAATAGTCACACCTATCTGAGGTCGGTCAATAAAACTATATGCAACTAACACAAGTTAGAGACCATGACTATTAAGCCAAGCTCCTACAACTTGCCATGCCAAAAGAAAAGAAGAATGACCTTGTATGGATTTAGGTTTTTTGCTTGACCAAGAAGCAACCTATCTCTAATGCAAATCAATTCACTTGATCTTTGACCAAGATGAATTTGATTTGAATCAAAGAAGGTTAAGCCCCTCATATGTCAAGGCTAACCACCAATCATTAACTCATTGGTCAAAAAGAAAAAGAAGAAGAAGAAGATGGAAATGGAATGTACATAATTGAAATTCAAATAACATAACCAACACACATTGATCAAACATGGATAGAATCAGCCTCAATAAATGGTAAACAGAAGTGAGATGAAGCTTAGAAGTCAAGAAACAATAAATTTTGTTTTGGTATTTTTAGGAATTAAAATAATACTTGAATTAAAATAAACAAATAAAGGTCAAACTTCAAATCCAATTCAAATCAACTTGGAAAAGTCCAATTGGATCATCATAAGTCTAATATGGTCAAACAAGGTTTGACAAAAAATTTCATCATTTTTTAAAAACAGAAACTAATTTTAAACAATTAAAAATGAAGAAAAAATAACATAATTCAACTAAAATCTCAAATAAATCTCAAATCAATTAAGAAACTGATGAGAATATTTTTCATAGATTCATCATCACCCAAAGATGTTAAGAAAATATTTTTGGCATTTTTGAATATTGAAAAGTATTTTAAATGAATTAAAAATAACCAGAAAAGAAATAATTCACAAAAAATATTAAATGGAATCACAAAAATAATTAAAACGCTTGATCCATCATATCTCTCACCTCCATTCTTCATACACTTTTTCATAATAAATTCAAACGCTTGATCCAACATCAAATTCCTTTTTAAAAACATTTTCATAACAAATTGGAATGCCAAATGGGGTGTACGTGTTTGTACACAACATTCAAGTAATTGGGTTGTCGGTCGTACCTAGCCTGAGGACCCGACACTTGAATTTCCCCCTTAACACATCTAATAATTCAAACAAGTTAGATCTAGGTGTTATGAGGAAGAAAAAGAATAGTTAGGACTCCATTGTCCTCTCGATTCCCAAGTACTCTAATTGTTGATTGTACTTAGTCAAGGGTTTGAGACTTGTCTCCCTCTAAGTTCCAATGATTAGACTTGCCAAATTCTTTTCACAATTCAAATCTCTTTTGGACGAGAAAGAGTGGTTAGGATAACTTGTCCTCTCAACTCCCGAGTTATTGGACCGTTGACTGTATCTAGCCAAGGGTCTAATGCTTGTTTCCATGCATAAAATCGACCCCAACAAATCAAATCATCTTTTGCCTTAGTGCACTATTCAAAACCTTTCAATAAGGACATGTTACTTTCGTTCTACCATGAACGAAGCTTAAGCCTCCATGTGCGAGCAAGTAATGTTTAACTGCTAGAGTGCGAACCAAGCGTATCCACTTTACCGCAAACAAGCAAATACTTTCCGCTCCCATGACAGAGTATACAAGCAAGTGAACAGTAGAACGCAAACGTCAATACTATTTAGTAAAAACAACCAAACAAATACGTCATTTTTGAGCCGAACTACGAAGCTCTGACTTCCCTATTGCACGTATGGGGATACATAGGCACGAGGGCCCAAATCCTTGGCGAGCACACTAAATTAAAACTTATTTTCTCTCTCATCTTATTCTTTCATCTCATTCCCTATAGCAAGCAAATTACAGATAAATAAACATCCATAAGCATTTGATACGAGCAAGTGGTTCCCATGGAGTACCATGGATGTGAGTGGTGCTAATACCTTCCCCTTGCATAACCGACTTCCGAATCCGCTCTTAGTTACGAGACCGTTTCTCTTATTTGGGGTTTTATCGTTATTTTCCCTTTCCTTTGGAATAAATAAAATCCGATGGCGACTCTGTATTTTTCGCGGCGCTTCAGCTGGCGACTCTACTGGGGACAATATGGAGTTCCCATAAGCGAGTCAAGCCTAGCTTGCATGTATCTTTTTCCTTGGATGTTTACTTCTGTTATCCTTTGCTTTATTTATCCATTCCTGTTATGTATTCATGTTATATATTATCCTGCTTTGATCTTGCGGGATAGGTAGTATAGAGCGAGAAGCCCAATACACAGGCTTCGAGAGTATACATAAGATAGGAGGGACTTCGTGTTGACCTATCGGACGTAGTTGTCTTGAGAGGGAGACATGAATATCCCACTTGGAATAGATTCTTTTTTGGAGTTTTGCTGGCACGTGAGTCACGTTCACGCTGACAGCCTTTCTTCCAAGGAGAGTCCATGACTCCAAGGACCTTAGACAACCCATGGCTTTCGAAGTTGAGGGAAACCTCACTTAGAGGAGATCATCCCGAGGGTATTGTTAAATCACAAGTCATCTTGTGGCGATAACAATACTTTCGCCTCATGATCCGTGAATCTAAGCATCTTCATAAGTCTTAATACTCACCTTGTGAGGGGACATGGTTGTTTCTTGCAGGGAAATAAACCTTCAACCTACCCTGAGCTCCACGATCAGACTTTACAAGATGTTGTGAACCCTTGGATCCATGATGTTGCATCATCACATCATTCAACATATGCATTCCTTTGGGAACATAAAAACATGTTGCATTCATAATTCCATTTCATCAGACCTATTCAAGAAGACTTATTGTTGTTTGGCCTTTGTCTAGAACCCGCTACGGTCAAGCTGACTTCCCTACATTCATACAACACGCGCTGTAATCAGAAGCTTCTTATGGATCTGTGGCAGCAGAATCAAGCTGTTATGAGGGAAGACATGACCACCGTGAAAGCCCAGATGGGTCAACTCGTTGAAGCCATCCAAGCTTTGGCTAAAGGACAAGAGGAAATGCGTCAGGCTAATCTGAGAGTTGTCGCTGCCAACCCTGCTGTTGTGACAATACCACTGAATCCCCCAGGAGGAACTGGTACACCTGTCGTAACTCAACCACTTCCCGAGAGAGGCCCAGTGTATCAAAATTCCGCTCAGACATTTAACATCCCTGTCAATGGCAGAGCTCAACCTAAGATTGAGGATCATCAAGATGCTTTCTTCACTACAAGGGTTGATTCAGTTTATGATGCTTTTGGTCCTTCTCCGGCTGACTTCGAACAAAGATTTCGTATGATGGAAGACAAGTTAAAGGTAATAGAAGGTCCCGATACTTTTGGGTTAGATGCCACCGACATGTGCCTAATGCAAGGTGTGAAAATTCCTCTGAAGTTCAAGGTTCCAAACTTTGAAAAGTATCAACCCATGTGCCCATTCATCTTTTTTGTTTTATAAAAATCAGCATTAACCCATGTTCATCCCAAATCCATTCATTATCCAAATATCCACACATAACCCATAGTCCAATATCCATAATCCATTTTTATAATAATCCATTTTTTATCCATATTTTCCATTATCCATTCATGTCCAGTCTTTAAACCCAATTGTCCATGAACTAAACCAAATCCATTTTAAACCAATTTTCCATATCCACTTAACCAAATCCACTTGTGCAAAACAAAATCCATTAAGATCTAAGTCCAAGTTCCCATCTAGGTAAGACAAAAGTGCAGCAAACCATGGTTGTTGGAATCAAAACGGCAGCATCACATGCATGGCAACAATCAAAATGTAGGAAAAATGAAAGTTACAACATGTAGTACAAATTCGAAACGCATACAAACGCAACACCAAACGACATGGATTGCAAGCTAACAAAATGCAGCAAGGCCAAACAGCAACAAGTCGGTATCAAAACGCAAGCATATGAGTAAAATGTAGCCAAGGCAATGCAACTTAAAACCAAAATGACGCAATGACGGAAAAAGCGAAACGCAGAAACGGTAAAACAGAATTTGAAAACGGTATTGAGAATACAAAAACGCAATAATACAATCAGTCCAAACACACACCAAAACTAAACTCACATCCAATACACGAACCAACTATAAATACGAGTGTTAGCAGTAAAGCTCTTCTCCTTTTTTGGATTGAAATCGATTCTACAAAGCGCATTCAGCTTCTTCCTTTGGCCACATCACAATCGAACTCCTGCACCACCTTCATCATCTTGCTTTCTGAAATCCTACAAATCGAGCAACTCATTACATCACCATCGCATCAACTCCTCAAAGCAGACAATTCTGTAGCAGCTCCCCCAACATCGCTGCACCACAGCGGTTCAACAAACTTCACTAAGCTTCAACCTCGTTACCTCACTAAAACATAAACAAACAAAAGGAAGAGGAGAAGAGGAAGTAGGTTGAACTGAAGAAGAAGAAGAATGAGGATCAAACAGTACCTGTGAATTCCTTTGTCGTTGTCGCCGACTCTGTCGTCATCTTCGACAGGTAGATTATCGATTCCATTGCGTGTCATTCCGCTTCAATTACCAGGATTAACAAAAACCCTAACCTGTAGGCTTTTAGTTCCTCTTGTGCGTTGTTTGTTTTCTGGATTGGTCACTAGGAGTCGTGATCGGTTACCATTTTCATTATGTTTCCGTTGCTTATCCGATAAGAAACCAAGGATTTTGAGACACTGTGTATGCGTTATAGTACCTTTAAAGTTAATTCTCATTCTCGTAAGTTATTTAAGCATTTTTATTAATTGTCAATTTTATTTTGTGTTTTCGTAATTTTACACTTTGGTTGTCGTGTTTATGCCCTCCAGGTCCACGGAGAATATCCAAAAGACTCAATGCGAGAAAGTGGAAAGTTTCGGCGTTCGAAAAAAGAAGATTTCTCAATTCAGGAGGCCTGACACGGCCACCCGTGTCACCTGACACTGGCTGTGTCAGAATGAAGGAAAAACAAGAACAAGTAATGCCCAAGACAGTGGCCTGACACGGTCGCCCGTGTCAGCTGACACAACTCGTGTGAGGTCCCCTGGGGCGTGTCAGCAAGGAAACAACAAGGCAGAAAGCTGACACGACCACCTGTGTCAGCCTGACATGGCCGTGTCAGCCCAAAATGCTCATTTTCCTGTTATAAGGCTTGAGTTGCATGGATGTTTTGGAGATTTCCACCTTCTGCCAAGGGATTTTCACTATATTAGGAGAGTTTCTACAAGAGAAAAGGTCATCTTGGAACGAGGCAAACACAGAATTGTCAGATGATCAAGGATTACAGAGATCAAGGAATTCAGAGAGCGGAGAGTTTTCATGAGCGGGAGCGATTGAAGATCCAAGTCATCCAATTACTTGTTATGTGTATTTTTTATCTTGATTTTTTTTTAACAATATGAGTAGCTAAACCCCCCCAATGCTAGAGGGGTGTTCCTGATTTAAAGTTATAATGACTATGAGTTTACGATTGCATTTATAATATTATTTTTACAGTAATCTTTTGATGTGTTTAATGCTTTCTCTTTCAGACCAATCGATATTGTTGTATGGTTATCAATAAGGATGAACCTACATTGATAAGGTTTTCATTAGATTACTCTATAGTAGATATCACCTAGGACTAGGGATACCCTGTATGAATCAGAGCATTCTTGATATACTAAAGCTTAATTTCACCCTAATTGCCTATGGACATAGAAATTAGGGTAGAATGATTAATGGTTTTCTCACCAAGGACTTGGGATAAAATACCTTTGAGAACTGGTAGTAATTGATATTTGTTGATGCAATAATGACTACGAGTTGTTACAAGGATAAATCATACGCATTCCCAGGGATTAATCCTCATACCTTGTAAACCCTTATTTTTACAGTATTATTTTCTTTTGCCTTTATTTTTATATCTGAATCTAAAAACCCTCAACTATAGTTTTTGTTTAATTGGACGATAATTTGAACTCGATATTGACTTGCAGTCCTTGAGATCGACATTCGGGGAATTGCCCCTTTATTACTATAACAGGCAAAATAGTACACTTGCTATTTTTTCGATCAAGTTTTTAGCGCCGTTGATGGGGACTGCCAAAATATAGAGTTTACTTTTAAGTTCAATTAAAATTTTGTTGCTATGCAGTAACATTATTTTTCTGTCATTTATATAATTTCATTCACTAATTTGTGTATGCGAGGAGAGACCTCAACAAAATTTCTTTTTGACGCAGAAATCGAGAGAACCCTTCACCAGAGACACAAAAATGCTAGATTATATTCCAAAGAAGAAGTTTCCTCTAATCACTCAGATTCAGAAAAATAAACTATGGTTGAAATTCCTCCAGTTCCACCTCATCCACCTTCAGAAAGACTCCTAGGTGACTATGGATGTGCAAATGTGTCAGGTGGTAGATTGACCATTATCAACCAATCGGTGAATGTGACTAATTTTCAACTACATCCTAGCATAATCAATCAACTTGAAAGAAAATCTTTCACCGGAAAGGTTAATGAAGATGCAAACAAGCACCTGCAGAGATTCCTGACCATGAGTACTACTTTGAAAATTGATGGTCATACTGATGAAGCAAAGAAGTTAAGAATGTTCATGTTCACTTTACCTGAAGAGGCGGAAGAGTGGTTCTACTCTCTGCCAGCAGACAATATTACATAATGGGAAGAGATGGAAACAACTTTCTTAAATGAGTATTTTCCAGCATCAGTATTTCTGAGAAAAAGGTATGAAATCTTAAACTTTAAATAGAAGGATGTTGAGTCTCTGGGAGATACCTACAAAAGATTCAAAAGAGTCTTGGTAGCTTTCCCAACTCATAATATAGATCAGACTGAACAAATGCATATGTTTATCAATGGTTTGAAAATAAAGACAAAATAGTTGATTGATACAATAGCTGATGGCTCAACAAATTTCTCAACAGCCACCAGTATTACAAGGATCATTGAAGCGATGGCTGCAAACGAGCATCTGGAATTATATGATAGGTGTACAAGCAAATCTGAAGGAGTCATTGATCTGAAACTGGAAGCTAATAAAATTCGTTTGGAAGATACAGTCGTTGCTAAAGTAGAAAAGAAATTAAAAGAAATGAATATAAGTACTCAACGGGTAGCTCAAATTTAACCTGCTCAGACCATCACTTGTGAAATCTGTAATGGACCTCACCACATTGTGTATTACTTTGCAACTCCTCAACAAATCAAAGAGATAAAATTATTGAAGCAGAATAATCCCTACTCCAACACGTACAATCCAGGTTGGAAGAATCATCCTAACTTCTCCTGGAAGGATCAGGGAGAGAATGTTCCGCAACAGGGTCAAGGTCAATATCAGACTCAATATCAACAACAACAAGCTCCAAAGAAAGCAGACTGGGAGATTGCCATTGAAAACATGGCCGCTCAAAATAGGCAATTCGATAAGAGATTATAAATAGTCATAAAAACACCACCGCCTCTCTAAAGAATCTTGAAGTCCATGTGGGTCAGATAGCACAACAACTAGCAAGTTCTCGAACACCAGGTTCCTTACCAAGTGAAACAGTTCAAAATCCAAGAAATCAGGAAAATATTAATATTGTCACGACGAAAAAGAAAAGGGTCGCTAAAAAGGAAAAAGTTATACCACCTGGCAAGCCAAATGAAGAGAAAATTAAAAATGAGACTAAACAGGTGATTAAGTTGCCCTACCCTCAGAGAGTGACAAAGAAGGAACCAAGCGAGTCAGACTTTGAGAAATTCATGACAATTTTTAAAAAGGTAGAGGGTCATGTGTCTTTATTTGAAGCACTCGAGAGAATGCCCGTGTACAAGAAATTCATGGAAGACGTAATGGCCGAAAAGAAACCAACAGTAGAAGAACCAGTAGCTTGGAAGGAAAAGTATAGTGCAAGTTCACTAGATTAGAAAATTCCAAACAAACAGAAGGATCCTAGAACGGTAACAGTACCATGCACAATTAAAGAATGAACCGTCAAAAGGGTACTAATTGATTCTGGAGCTAGTGTGAGTCTGATGCCATTATCAATCTATCACAGGTTAGGTATTAAAAACGTCAGTGATACAAAGATAAATCTGAAGTTTGGGGATCACACGAGAAAGGATGTATATGGTATATCAGAAGACGTACTGGTAATAATAGAGGACTTGAGTTTTCCTGTTGATTTTGTAATCTTAGACATACTTGAAGATGATGAGGCACCCATCATTCTAGGTCGACCTTTCATGCAGACAAGTCGATGCAATCTCGACATGGACTAGGGCACGTTAACCTTGAAAGTTCACGACAAAGTAATAACATTGGATGCTATTGAAGACCAGGAGCTAGAGGAAGATACATAATCTCACTATCAAGTAGGCCAGACCAGGATAGAGGCGAGAATGCAAAGTAACATACCAACATCAGAGAAAGATACAGGAAGGCCCTATCGACTCTCACCACTACCATTAGTAGCCCTGAATGGAAAGAATCCTATCTCCATTCTAAAAGCTAAGAGAAAGAAAAGAAAACGAAAACAAGGTAAGAAAAGGGAGGTTAGAAAGAACTTGTGGCACAAAGGAATCCATACTTATGAAAAATACGGCTTCCTAGTTTTGGACAAGAGGTGCAACAAGTTTTGGAGGCTGAAGTACCCCCCATAACAAGGGAAAATGAACAGTCGAGCCATGTGACGTTAAACGAAGCGCTTCGTGGGAGGCAACCCACGCATTTTTATTTCTAATTATTGTTTGTGTTTGTTTATTAATTTAGGTTTGCACAGTGCCTTGCATAAAAGGGAGAAGGTACTCATATGGAAAAAGTTGGAAAAATAAGCATAACTGCAGCCTGACACGGCCGTCCGTGTCAGCTGACACAACCCGTGTCAGGCCTGCGGATTTGAAATTTGTTTGGAAAATTTGAATTTCATGTGGGCATGTTGCACTTTTCGCCCCAACCCCCTCAGTAGGGCATTGTGAGTCACCCTCATTCTATCCTGTTCTAAACCATTGAGGTTAATGTTTAGTTCAAGTGTGGGGGAGGTTTTACTATGCTTTTTTCTTTTATTTTTTCTTTTGTTTTATGTTTTATTTTATTAGTTCCCAATTTTTATCGTTTCACATTTGGTTTATTTTTACTATCGGGTATCATGTGCTGCATGTATTTCAGGGTGTTGGTGTACTGTTGGATTAGGTGATGACCATTAGTGGTAGTTGATGAAAGGATCATTCCATTTATAGTTTCTTGTTGTTAAGGATCTTTCCAAAAAATTGATACTGCTGAAGAAAAGATCGGACGCAAGTTCTCAAGCTCAACTAACGTAGGCTCCGTGTGCATTCTGAATCGACTAAGAAGTCACATCATACTAGAGGTACTATGGATGCTGTCAAGCTTTACCTAACATGGTGAGTGCATAAAGATCCAAACACATTGATCATCATGAGCGATATTCAGGTATGTCTTTATAACTCTGAATTTGCGTAGGTTTTCTGGGATTGTCACTATATATATACACATACTGAGGCATGTTGTTTGAATATAGCCCATGAGCCTTTCTAGCCATCCCAGTAATTTTATCCTGTGTTAACCCCATTTGAGCCTGTACCCATTGTTTGTTTAACCACGTAAATGTAACCCACGACCCAAACACTTCCTTACCCTATGCAGGGACGTTTTGGAGATTTTCACCTTCTACCAAGGGATTTTCACTATATTAGGAGAGTTTCTACAAGATAAAAGATCATCTTGGAACGAGGCGAACACAGAATTGTCAGACGATCAAGGATTACAAAGATCAAGGAATTCAAAGAGTGAAGGGTTTTCATGAGCGGAAGAGATTGAAGATCCAAGTCATCCAATTACTTGTCATGTGTATTTTTTATCTTGAATTTGTTTTGAACAATATGAGTAGCTAACCCCCCCCCCCCTCCAATGCTAGGGGGTGTCCCTGATTTAGAGTTGTAATGACAATGAGCTTACGATTGTATTTATAATATTGTTTTTACGTAATCTTTTGATGTGTTTAATGCTTTCTCTTTCGGACCAATCGATATTGTTGTATGGTTATCAATAAGGCTAGACCGCCATTAATAAGGTTTTCATTAGATTACTCTGTAGTAGATATCACCTAGGACTAGGGATACCCTGTATGAATCAGAGCATTCTTGATATACTAAAGCTTAACTTCACCCTAATTGCCTATGGACATAGAAATTATGGTAGAATGATTAAAGGTTTTTCACCAAGGACTTGGGAGAAAATACCTTTGAGAACTGATAGTAATTGATATTTGTTGATGCAATAGTGACTCAGAGTTGTTACAGGGATAAGTCATACACCTTCCCTTGCATTGTATACCTTGCAAACCCTTATTTTTACAGTATTATTTTCTTTTGCCTTTATTTTTATATCTGAATCTAAAAACCCCAAACTATATTTTTTGTTTAATTGAACGATAATTTGAACTCGATATTGACTTGCAGTCCTTAAGATCGACATTCGGGGAATTTCCCCTTTATTACTATAACAGGCAAAATAATACACTTTCTATTTTTTCGATCAAGTCGTGTGCGTCTTGTTTCGTTTGAACCGGGGAGGTTGTAGATCTAGGTTGTTTTCTCGTCGAATGTAGGATGTTGAGGCGGGGTTGAGGCGGACGAATTGTGGTAGTTGTCTCTCCACCTCCGCGAGAGACGTTTCCGCCGCGGCGGAGGTTGTTTTCGGTTGCGTAATTTGAAATTCTGGACGATGAGTGCATCATGTGTTGACCGAGGAAATCCTTTCCTCATATCTAATATTCAGGCCTTATGGAGCTGGGCCCAATAGTCTCTTTGTTGTGACACACTCCCTTAATTAGTACCACCATCCCCTGTTTGGGCTTGGGAGTAGATTTCAGGCCCATTCTGACTGTTTTGTGAAGCCTTTTCTTGTTTTTTTTTGGATTAATTGATATTAGGATAATTAGATATTAGGTTAATATTAATTTAGAACTTTGATTTTTGAATATTTATTTTAGATTTAATGTTGAGATGTTAATTCTAGAATATAATTTTGGTTATTTGATTTTAGATCTTGATTTTTGATATTATTTTAGAAATAGTTTTGATTTTTATAGTTAATCAAATTATGTTGTATATTATTTTGAATATTATTTTTAATTTGATTTTGATATCTTAGAATTGTTTTAGGATACGCATTTATAGATAATAGTTTTTAGAATATTAATTCTAGTTGTTTGCTTTTATTTTTAATTCTCTTATATTTCTTTGACTTTGAAAAAATCCTAACATCTAACATTAACTTCTAACTTTTAATTTCTGCATTTCTAACCTCTAACTTTTAATTCTTGTATCTAACTTCTAACATTTAATTCTTGTCATTTACTTTATTTGTTTTTATTTTGATTTATTTCATTTTGTACATATTACAAATCCATATTATCATTCACTTCACCTTGAAAAAGTCTTACAAATGGAAAAGACTTAAAAAAGACTAAAGATAATAACTCCTAAGCATGGAATGGACAATGGACTTAAGGATTTGTTATTAGGACCCTTGCGATGAGCCTTGGACAAGCATTTGACCCAAACACGGAAGGAGCATTCAAGAATCAAGAAGAATTTATAATCTTTTATGCACTTTCTAGCTTAGGACACAATGCACACACAAGGATTTCTGTTGGGCTACCTGACAATGAGAACTTTTATTTCAGCACTCCCTTGTACTTTTCATGTACCCCCTTCCCTTTCGGATGTATGCTTTTACTTGCTTTCCTTATTTTTATTGCTTGTTAGCTATCCCTTAGACATTAGGAACGATCACTATTTCACAATCAATAAACAAACGCTCGATCCAAAGTCAAGCGGTCTTTTCTTAAATCAAAATAGAAAATATAATTAATGGTGATTAAGATTGTATGTCACAAGCCTTAAGTGGTAAAGAAGGGATGAGAATGGAGCTTTCCTGCACTCGTTCTGAATGCTTTAAACACAAGACATTTGGCTTGGTAGTTCGAGGTATTCACTTTTATCCATAGTATTTAGTGCAATCCGAAATCAAAAACACACTTTCTCCAAACCTAAAAACAACATCAACTCATTCAAACCTTTTGTTTAAGCCTTAGGGCATCACATCGAAAACCCTTTTTCAAGGTATAAAAACAACAAAACAAACAACATTTTATACCCACGAACTACGGGGCTCTGATTTCTCACTTCAACAAGTGGGCATACGTAGGCACGAGGACCCAAATCCTTGGAGAGCACACTAATTTAAAATTTACCTCCGCTCCGTAAACCTTTGGCAAGTAAACATTTCGATAACCACACTCATTCAAGCGCAAACATCCTAGATGGACCCCATGGGGTACCATGGATGTGAGGGATGTTAATACCTTTCCCTTGCATAACCGACTTGCGAACCTATTCGTGGTTGCGATGACCATTATTTGGGGTTTTCTCGATATTTTCCCTTTCCTTTGGAATAAATAAAAATCGATGACGACTCTGTATTTTTTGCGTAGCGACAGCTGGCAACTCCGCTGGGGATCACTCTTCTTAAGCAAGTTAATCTTAATCTAGGTTGCTTCCTCGCATGTGCGGATGTTTATCCTTTTTGATTGCTTGCCTTATTTATCGTCTTTCGCTTTAAATTTTGTAATATGTGTTACATAGTTCCATGGTTCTATGGTATTGATGGATACTACTTTGATTGCAAGAAGCCTTGTGGGAAAGACTCTCTACCCGAGTCTAGAGTGGAAACTTGAGATAGGAGAGGTTGAGTAGTATGGGCCACCAAAAAGCTTTTCTCATAAGGGTCGATACGAGAACCTCACTTAGAGTAGATTCTTTTGAAGATGTTGATGATCGTCAAGCTTTTGGCGTAAGCGATCAATATTTTCATTAGGATCCATAACTCAAGGACCTTTATAGAACATTGAACATTTGGCCAATTGAGATTGAGGGTCTCGTAGTATGGGTCCCCGTGAAGCTTTTCTCGCGAGGGTTGGTACGAAGATCTCACTCAAAGTAGACTTTCTTGATGGAGTTATCGACCGGCATGCTTCTATCGTAAGTGACAAATAATCAAAGAATTCCATGACTTTGAGACCCTTGTCTAGAACCCAATGTCGATGGTCACGTAGTGCAGGTCCCCGAGAAGTTTTTCTCGCATTGGTTGGTACGAAGATCTCTCCCAGAATAGACTCATTTGATAGAGTTGACGATTGGCATGTTTTTGCCGTAAGTGGCAAACAGTCAAATGAATCGATGACTCTCGGGTTCCTATATATAACCCTAGGCCACAACCAGTGAGATCCCTGATGTGGAAAGTAATCAGTGTTATCCTCCATCCGTATCTTGAACCTATGATCTTGCATAGTTGTGCGACTTGTGAAGCCATGCTTGTGTAACGTTCATTCACTCATTCATGCATTCATGCTTCATAAGTGATAAAAACAAATATAATATTCATGCATCATTCTGTATATAATCAAACAAAAGCCAGAAAGCTTACCATTTGGCCCTTCTGTCCAGAATCATCCACAGTCAAGCTGACTTCCCGACATTCCTATAGCACTCGAAGAAACCAAAGATTGCTCATGGATCAGTTGGAACAGAACCAAGCTATTATGAGGGAAGATATGACCACTGTGAAGGCCCATATGGGTTAGCTTGTTGAAGCCCTACAAGCTTTGGCTAGAGGACAAAAGGAAATGCGCCAGGCTAATCTGAGAGCCTCAGCCGTCAATCCTGCTGTTGTGGCAATACTAGTAAATCCACTAGGAGGAGTTGGTACACATGTTGAAGCTCAACCACCTCCTGAAAGAGGTCCAGTGTATCAAAATGCTGCTCAGACATTCAATATCCCTGTCAATGGGAGAGTTCAACTTGAGGTCGAAGATAACCAAGATGCTTTCTTCAATACAAGGGCTAATTCAGTTTATGATGCTTTTGGTCCTTCTCCTGCTGACCTCGAACGGAGATTCCGTATGGTGGAGAGAGATTCAACGCGATAGAAGGTCTCGATACCTTTTGGTTAAATGTTGCCGACATGTGCCTAGTCCCAAGCGTGAAAATTCCTACTAAGTTCAAAGTTCTGAGCTTTGAAAACTATCAAGGGGTCACCTATCCAAAGACCCATATTCGAGCTTTTTGCAGAAAGATGGATGCTCATTCTGATGATGAAAACTCTTAATGCACTTTTTTCAGGACAACCTTAGCGGGGCTTCTCTGGAATGGTATATGCATCTCGAGCGAACGCACATACGAACTTTGAGGGAAGTTGTTGAAGCCTTCTTAAAGCATTATCAGTATAATTCAAACATGGCTCCTAATCAGACTCAACTCTAAAACCTTGTTCATAAGCCAAATGAATCATTTAAAGAATACGCACAATAGTGGAGGGATCTAGCTACTAGGGTTCAACCCCCTCTTCTTGAAAGAGAACTAATAGACATGTTCATGGACACCCTTCAAGGACCGTATCTTGATATGATGGTTGGAAGCACTACCTCGGGATTCTCAGACCTAGTCATTGCTAGTGAGCGAATCGAGAACTACTTAAAGATTGGCAAGATACAAGATACAACAATTGTGGCTAGTGGAGCAAAGAAGTCCAATTCCGGATTCCCAAAGAAGAAGGAAGGGGAGACCAATCCTGCCATAATCGCTAAAAGGGAAGTTGGAGTCTACCAAATGCCATACTATCTGGTGGCAATAGTAGCACCTAACCCATATCAACAACCAACGCATGTTATTCCTACTGGTCCTCCACCAATGCAATATCAGCAACCCTATGCTCTTCAGCAACCTTTTGCTCTACAACAACAGAACTACAATCAGTAGTGTAGACAGGGACCAAGGAGGCCTCCCAGAAGCTTTGATCTAGTTCCCATGCTGTATGGTCATCTGCTATCTTATCTACTAAAAAATTCGTTGGTTCAGTTAAGAGAAGCTAATGCTCCTCCAGTACCTCTTCCTCTCGGGTATGACATGAACGTTAGATGTAAGTATCACTCTGGGACGCCAGGGCACTCGATCAAGAATTGTGATGTAATGCATTATTTCAAATCCCCAAACACCGGAGTTATAAGGAAGGTAATCCCTAGTCAACCCTTTGAGCCAAGGAGTTGGAGTTTCTTTCTGAATGTAAAACCATCAATCTTAACCCAAGGTAGAGTAATCGTCAGCTAGTTTGACCAGGCATTCAAACTTCAAAAGAGGAGTGTCCTATTTGAGGATCAACCATATTTTATCCCTCACAGGAGGTCGGAAATCACAAATCCATAATGGTTGTCCCTCACCCACAGAGGCACGAGGCAGTCATAACCCATTCCAATTAATCGAACAAATCACATGATTTGTTCCAACAAAAGAAAAAAAATCAAGATCAAAAGAAATAAAGCCCGCTAAGTTGAAAACTTGAGAACAAATGACTTAGGAAAAAATTAGGGTATCCTTGTGCATTACAAATCTGAATTAATCCAGTAAAAGTATGGAAATAAAAATAAATAAATAAAAGCAAAGAGGAATCGAAAGTAAAGAAAATCCTCAGCAAGACACAAAATCGTGTGGCTGCAAACCAAACAGAAGAAGGGTGATTGCCACACTAAAAACCTCGTTAGTTCATTAATCATCACTTTAAAATCCCCTTTGAAAAACTGGCGTTTGTATCGAACTAGTTGAACGTAGGACTAGAGAACATCACGAAGAATGAGTGAGTTAGGATAGGTTTGAGCCTTATATCCTTTTCTTTTTGGAACCGTTGAAGGTACACGAAAAATACCTGAGCGCATCGCAAACTCAAAGATACAACAGAATCACCATCGAACTTTATTTATTCCCGAAGGAAAGGGAAAACATCGATAAAACCCGGGGGAAAGAGAAATGGGTAAGGAAGTCGGTTATACAAGGGGAAGATATTAGCACCCCAAACATCCATGGTACTCCATGGGAACCGTTTTGAATGTTCTTTGCAAGAATAAGTGTTATTATCTGAAGATTACTCGCGAAAGGGGGAAACACGGGGTTTAATAGATAAGTGTTCTTGCCAAGGATTAGGGCCCTCGTGCATATGTATCCTCATTCATGCAATGAGGGAATCAGAGCTCCGTAGTTCATGGAACTAGGACGGATGCGTTAAGTTTTTTTAATGGACAATATTAACATTCACGTTCTACTGTCGACTGACTTGTATGCTCGAGCATGGGAGCTTTAAGCATCTGTCTGTTTGCGGTAGAATAGATGAACTCGGATCACACTCTAGCAGTTAAACATTGCTTGCTCGCACATGGAGGCTTAAGCTTCATTAACGGTAGAAAGAAAGTAACACGTCCTTTTTGAAAAGGTTTTAAACTGAAAATGAAGCCCAAAGGCAAAACTGAGTTTAATGAGGCGAGTTTGCTTTTATTATGAAATGAGAGTCATGATCTGAATCGTACTAAAGTCTATGAATGGAGATGAATACAGTGAACAACTGGGTCATTCGTCCCGCATCCAAAGATATCCATAATGGGGGTATGAATTCTCCAGCCCCATTCCTTCAACATTGCTTAAGGCTCGTGTCGTACAATCCTAATCATAAGGTTAATTGTTTTTGAATTTATTTACAAAAAGGTTTTAGTTTTACTGGGAGAACAAAAGGATAGAAGTGAAACCCTGAACGACGGGAGTCTGATCTTCGGTCTGATCTTCAATTTGGTCTTCAGTCTATGTAGGGAGACTTATCAATTATTCGATTCAAATTGCACTAAAGTCTATGAATAGAGACGAATAGAGTGAGCAACTGGGTCATTCGTCCCGCACCCAAAGGTATTAAGAATTGGGGTAGGAATCCTCCAGTCTCATTCCTCCTCTACTACTTAAGACTCATGACGTGAAATTTGCATCATAATTGATGAGTGTTGAATTTGAATTTCCTTGCAGCTTCCCATGATGAAGGGTTGTCTTTGAAGAATGAAGAGGCTTGATAATCAACTTGAATCAAGTTGTGCTAAAGCCCATGAATAGAGGTGAATACGATGAGCAAACGGGTCATTCGTCCTGCAACCAAAGATACTTAGAATACGATGATCAACAAGTGTTGAGTTTTGACCTTTGTAGTGCTTGAATAGTAGTCTTGTCTTGTGCTGATTTGAATAGCTTGAACTCTTGATCTTGATCTTTAAATCTTGATTGAACTTGGAGGTCCAGTATCCAGCATATCTTGATCACAAGGACCCGCTTTATCAAGTGATCAAGGGTCTTTTGATCACTTGACTGAGCTTGGGGAGTTGAGCACATTCAAAGGATTTAGTCGATCAAAACGTACTTTGATAAACTTAATCAGTGGGAAAAAATTAGTTGAATGTGAATGTACAACTACCTAAAGGGTTAATGTTTATTGGAATTATTTTTTAAGTCCTAAAACTAAGGGAACATGCAAAAATTAGACTATTTCTAACCTAGGGGCAAAACAGTCATTTGAGAATTATGGTTATTGAATTAAAACTCAAATTATGAAATTTCCAATGAAAAATCAATTAGGTTCTAAACTATTCTATTTCTAAATTCAATAAAATTCTAAAATATTCTAATTTCTAAAATTCTATTTAAATTTAATTAAGACTTTATTCTAAAATTCTAAGTTTAACTAACCTAAATATTTGATCTGGTCACATCAATTTCTAATCTCTAATCGAGTTCTAATTACTCTAACAAAGACTTAATCCTAATTAAATACAATTAACCTAATTTGATTATACCAATCACAATTGATATTTCTAATATGTTTTTAATCTTTATTAAATTCTAACCGAAATGCTACTAATCATCCTCTAATTATCCAGACCTCCTAATTATAACCTAACAATTCTAACAATCAACTAATCAAATTTTATTAACAAAATAGCAACAAAAAAAAACTAAAGAAAAGAAAAAACAGAAATGGGCCAGGGATGATGAATCTGGCCCAAAGTGCTTTGGGGGTGTATGTCCGACGCAGGGGTGTGAAATACAAATTGTTGGGCCCAATTGTATGCTGGCCCATCAGAATTCGTCCCCCTTGGGATCTTCCTGCGCCGAATGGGAAACGGTGATGGCGGCTTTGATGGACAGGTGTCGCTTCAACCAAGAGTGACTATGCATATGGATTATTGTAAAACCTGCAGTGTACTACTGGCTTTCAATCCCATCTCTTCCCAAGATACCCTAGTTCCCGTGCCTAAAGCACACCATGATTAAAGACAGAACAATCGTGATGACGGCACTCCTCCGCGACCCAACGCCCCACTCTTCTCAGATTGTCTTTTCCCCTCACCGTACCAGAGTTCCCCGTCACCGGCGACGGAGCTCCCAAATTAAAAATGAAACCGTCAATCCCTTTGTTTTCCTCCCTAGGTTCCGAATCTCCAATACAAACGCCATAATTATCAACCAAGTAATTCGATCGGATGCGTACCTACAATAACCCTAGATGGACTTCCTAAAATTCAGCAACAATCGTCAAGAATCGGAGCCTCTAATCATAGGGCTTTGATTCACCGTGAACAACTCTATGTTATTATAGGATACATCGAAACAAAGGGAGGAATCGTTTACTTACTTCGCCGGAGAATATGATTCGAGTGACGACGACGGTGACGACGGTGAAAACGGTACGTAATCTCCCTCCTCGCGCTCCAACTCTTCTTCACTGTCTTCTTCTTCTCGAAGCCCTTCCTTCTTCTAGAAACATGTTGAAAATCGAGTCTTTTTCGGTGAGAGAGAGAAATCTTCTAGTTAGTTGAACTGAAATCGTCGACCCCTTCCGAGTTTGGTGAACGATGCATTTATAGATGGAATCCATTAACGGAGTGTTAACCCTGTTAGTTGGTTCAAATGAAAATCAGTTAGAGGTTAAAACACAAAGTTAGTTTCGGTTATGATTTCTGTTGTGGTCATTGTTGGATTCTGTTAGAGTGAAGTTATGAATTGGTTAGAGGTAGCTCTCAATTCTGTTATATGAATCTTGTTATCAGTCCTTTATGTTAGTTGAATCTGTTAAAGGTTTTAATGGATTTGCTAAAGTGAGCTAGTGCAGTGTGGTTAATGTTTTTAATCCTTGTGTCTTTCCGCTGCAGATATCGTGTTGGCTGCTTGGGTACAATTTTCGCATAGGCTTGACAGATTTGTAGCTTTTGCGGATCATCTCATCCTCCTGGTTCAATTCGTACCATCTTGAGTGATTAAATTCCTAGCTTGCAACCAAATCTTCACCAGCAGCAGCTCTGGATCCATTGCCTGGGGTTGACCCTGTTATCCTGTCGTTCATGCTGATAAATGAGACTATGTCACCGACAACTGCCCCTAAAGCTGCAGGGGTCAATGAATTCACTTGTCGCTCTAATTAGATCAACCTTTGATTTTCCTGAAGGGGCGCTAATTCATTACCATGAGCACCATCTGGACCGGTGAACTCTGCCAGTAAAGGAGAGGTTGATATTCCCGGAGTTCCGATGGCAAGTGATTGAGTAGGTGCTGATGCACCCGCATCCCCAACTTGTTGGTGTCCAACATCTGAAATTGATGAAATACCAAAAATGAGCTTTTTAAAAATCTCCTGGCATAGGAGATGGAGCTAAGGGAGGTGAAGGAGTGGGGACTACAAATGGTGAGTTAGCAGGTTGCAGTTTCACCTTTGCAATTTCATGTTCTGTATTTTCTTTGATCTTACTTGGACTTAGTTACGTTAGTTTTGCTGGAGACTTCACGCGTTAATGAAAAAACCAAACGCTAAATTCTAATTCTGCCAATCTTCCATTGCGTTGAGAAAAACAAATCTTGTTATTGATGAAATATTGTTAATTGTTATTAGTTAGTAAAACTATTGAATTGAGGCTCAATCTTCTGTTTTGTCTTGATGAAGGTTGAATTATTTTATGGGTTCTGCAGGGCATATGACATGAAATGTACGTAACGCCGGAATGATAGTGTCGACCGAACCAATCCAATGATTGGCAAAAAGGTGCAACAGTGAAACCCAACAGTTTAGTGATCGCATCCAAGAGGTAATCTCGAGTACAAGCCTTGACAATCTTAGAGAGGAAATAACATTATCAGCAGGATTTCCACTCTAATCACTGAGTGTTTAGAGGAATGTTACAATATGTATGGATAGCTCCTTCTACGTCAAAACGAGCTTCTGAAATCGAGTTATCTCCCTTTTGATAGCACCTTCTTTGAGAGAGGAATAAATTTGCATTTGGGCTTTATATCCAACTGATAGACTGTCTAGATCCTTGACTACCCTGACAGAAGATTGGATGGTCCATCATATTGCTTATTCACCTAGGAAACATCAACTCGCTAAGCAGGATGCCGACTATCGACATTCTTCTCATCCGTCTTTAGGAATTCCTGAATAGTCATCCGTCTTTAGGAATTCCTGAATAGGAAATGAATCTATGCGCTTCTTTCTAGCCGGGGCGCTTACTTCTAGCCGGGGCGCTTACGCGGTGACAGAGCTGTGGTATTCATCATTTATGGTAATGCTGATGCCTTCCTTGGAGACTTGCACATGCACACGATTTTCACGACATAAGAAGGAGAGGAACTAGTGTACGAGACAACAATATTAGCAGTAGCTTTATTTCTGTAAACCCCATCTTACCAGCCACTCATTCTGTATACCGTACTGTACAAAGTCTTAAAAATAATATGTACATAATGTAATATGTAGTTTTTTTGATCTTGTGGTTTTGAATATTGTATTGATTCCTTTTTTGTCATTTGGAAATAGTAATGCCTTGTGTTTGGTTTTATATTTAGAATGATTGTAGTTGGAATTGGGAATTTACTGCAAGAATGTAGTGAAAAGAATCTATTCAATGTATTGTGTATGGAATTTTTTTTTTTATAAACACTTGTATTAAAACGCACAAGGGGTGCAACCCAATACGAAAGGAAAAGTTACAATCCAATGAAACTTGCAGGATTATCAAATCATAATTCTCTATTAATATCTATACTCCCTTTAGACAAAATAGAAATCCAATCCCACCTTACAGATTTAATAATCAATAAAATCTCTACCCCATTCCAAATGGAATGTTTAAAAACCAAATTATTTCTCGCATTCCAAATGCTCCAACAAACCAAAGGCCAAAAAAACGCGAAAAAAGACGACTTCACTTTTCCATCCAACGAATTAGACAAAAAAAGCAGCACATCTTCTCCGGTGACAATAGTACCCACATCCGATAATTCCAATATATCATCAAAAACCACTCCAAACCATGAGAACACATCCTTGCAAATGGTTTTAACTTTGCAACACTTAAGAAAAAGGTGACCAACAGATTCCTCTTCTAACTCACATAAGGGACAAAAAGAACCCTCCACACCTGAAATCACACCTCTATGCGAAAGTTCTTTTCTCGTCGGTAAGGCTCCCAAGATCCATCTCCACCCAAACAACTTGACTTTACACGGAATAATAGCTTTCCATAATCTTTGCAATTCACAACGTCTAAACTCACTACCAATATTGTGTATGGAATTGATTGGTGAATGAATTTTGTATGGTTCATGATGGTAAGTTAGAAATGTAATTTGGGTTCTTGGATGAACATGGCATTATTGAATGTACATTGGAAGAAATTTGGTGGGATGAGAAGTCTTGGTCGGTTGACTTTGGTCAACTGTTGACCAGAAAGTTAACAGTTTATCAAAAGTCAACTCGGGTCAAAATTATATATTTTTGTATTGAATTGGGTTTTTGCAATGTGACGCTAGAATTTTGAAGTGAAACTTGAATTTTGAAGTGAAAATGAATTTGAATGTGGATGGTATTAATGAAACTTGAATCTAAAAGGTGGTTTGAAATCAACTTAGGTGGACGATTCTGTGGGCACCATAAAGCCTTTATCGATGGATCAGTCACGAATGAGGTATGAGAAGCTTAGATGCACCATGATTCTTCAAACCAATACACGAGTTTTGGAAAGATCCATGTGAGGACTTGAACCATCGGTACTTTGAAACCATAATCCTCTAGTGAATGACATGATACAGGTAATAATGGCCAAACACTCCTTCCCTTGAGCTAGAGTTTCACAATCCTCAAACTAAACCAATAATTTCAGGTGTATCTAATTAAGGTCTTAAGCATACACCAAACAATAAGGCTCACAACCCTTATGGATCAAAAATCTAGGGCTCTATGTGGATTGGAATCCAAAATCCAAGCTCTGAGGATTCTAGTATCCATCAATTAGGGCTCTGATTGACCATAAATCCAAGAGTCTACCAAGAAAGGCATTTGAACACCAATTATTCCTGATTAGGGTTTTAAGCCAAACACAAATCCCCACCAACAACTCCTCTGACCATGGGCCAACAACTATGATTCATAAGCCCGGTTCATGCACGGAGTGTTGGTGTAAGCCCTAGAGGCCAATACTTTTGCTACTTGTGTCGAATTATTTATTAATAATAAAAGGCTTTTTCTTTATTATGTTTGTTTAATAAAGTCCCTAGAATAGCTGGTCCGTTTAATGTATCAAGTGTGACTTGATCATGAGATCACATTAAACATAAGGACACTATTATTAAAGTATCTGTAGTCGAGCTTTATTGTGAAGTGAGATAACACTAAAGCATTAAGACTATTATGTATATAGACTGATGATCACATCTCATGGATCATGGATAAGGAGTTAAACATAGATATGAATATTAAGAGTAATATTTATACTGGATTGACCCGCTATGAGAATACTATATAGAATGTTATGCAAAGTGTCATAAGTTATTCTCATGGTGATAATGGTGTATACCACCCTTCGACCTGAAATCACTATGGACCCTAGATGTAGAGTTGAGTGCTTTATTGTTGATCCAACGTTGTCCGTAACTGGATAACCATAAAGACAGTTGATGGATACTCCACGAAGCATGCTGAGGGACATGAGTGACCTATATGGAATTTGCCCATCCTGCATAACAGAATAAATGTCTATGGGCCCAATATTGAACTGGACAAGGATGACACGGTCTATGCCTTGTGTTCAATATAGACATAAGGGCAAAAAGGTAATTATACACATAAGTATTATCACAGAAGGATTTGTCAGATCACATGACATTTTCGTGTCTTGGATAGCAGTGATGTGTTTCTAGATACCGCTCACTGTTTATTATGTTAAATGCGTGATTTAATATAATTGCCAACGTCGCGAAAACCTACAGGGTCACACACAAAGGACGGATTGATGAGAGATAGAGTAACTAAGGAACACCGTAAGGTACGGTGCACTTAAGTGAATTGTAGAACATCGTAAGGTACGATGTACTTAAGTAGAATACGAAATATGGTAAGGTACTATGGGCTTAAGTGATTTTGGGCATATTATAAGATATGGGCCAAAATACACTTTAGTGAGCTTTTAGCTTGAAGCCCACACAAGTGGTTCTATAAATAGAACCCTTGTGCAGAAGCATTCATTGCGGTTGCATTATTTTCGTTTTCTCTCTCTCTCTCTCTCTCTCTCTCTCTCTCTCTTTCTCTCTCTCTCTCTCTCTCATTCAAAGCCTTCATTCATACCAGTTAGCACTGAGATTGAAGGAATCCGTTCGTGTGGACTGAGTAGAGACGTTGTCATCGTTCAACGTTCGTGATCGCTCCGCAGATCTGCATCAAAGGTTTCAATCGTCACAAGAGGTAAATATTCTATCACTGATCATGACCATTCGTAAGGATCTCTAAAGGAGAAAATTTTAATTTCTGAATGCGTTTTGGACCGCAATTCTCCTTCAGTGGTATCAGAGCCACTTACGAAACCATGAATCGGATAACTGTTTATTTTCTGTATTAATATGATTAAAAGACAGAATGAATCAATTAATTAAACGGGTAATTAAATTTGGCATCATGAGTGTACGAGTTGGATGATTGATGTTGACTATGCTTCGGAACCGACATTAGTATGGTGAAGCAGCGATACATCGATCGTCCATAGGTTACGCAATTGAGACCGATCAACTTATATATGATATAAGTAATCCTAATACAAAATACGGTATATATGATATACTGTTTCTGTTTCGTTCATTCAAACACTAAATGGTTGTTTTCCTTTGAGCGATCAATGGTCATTTGCTTCGGAATCCGACATTAGTATGGTGAAGCAATGACCTGTTGATCAATCATACTGAATCAAGAATCGAGGTGTGTTTGACGGTCTGAAATTGGTGCATTAGGGTTAGTGACGGCGCAAGGGTTGTGCCGTCAAGAAGTTGTGAATTAAGGGCTTGTTGGAACACGTCTGTTGACTGTTTCAAAGCACTGGTTTTTGACCGTGTGACAATCGTCATGGACTTGTGACGATCATAACAAGCTGGATGTGATGGCCGTCACGTGCTTTGTGACGGTCGTCACATTCACAGATCCAAAATTCTAGGCGTTTCTGTTTTTGGCCGCGTGACGTTCGTCATGGGCATGTGACGGTCGTAACATGCTTGTGACGGTCGTCACAGTCACAGAGTCAGAATTCTCGGGGTTTCTTTGTGACTGCGCAAGAGTTGTGTCGATGCAAAACGACGCCGATTTCTAATGAATTGTTCATTAAAATTTTCGGGTAGCGGACCCCCGGCTAACTCTGCGTAGTGTGATCGGTCGCTGGAATTTAATTTGGTTTTAATTAATTAAAGGAATTAAAATTAATAATAATAATGATGTGTTTATTATTATTGCCTTGTGGTGATCAGTTATGGCCTTAGTTATCCTTTATTTTGTTTTGGATTTTAAAATACGACCTGCGAGATGTGCCTCTCATTTTAATCTCTTAATGTAACTTCTTTTCTCATCTCACTCCCTCGTATGTAAAACGAGTTTCTTCTGTAATGTAATGTTATGAAGAAAGAGAAGAATTCAATATCAAAGGAGGACAAGGTTATGAAGAAAGAGAAGAATTCAATATCAAAGAAGGACAACCTTGAAGATCTTGCTTGGAGAAGCTTAGATCGTTGTTAGGTTAACTTAGGTTCTCTCATTGGCTTGGGAGAGCAATTGCGCTAGGGGCCATAACTTCATTATGTATGTTGGTGCATGTGTATGTATGTTGATGCATGTGATTGTATGTTGATGCATGTGAGAGACGATTTATATGATAAATAAGCCGGTGAGATCAGAATAATTGCAATTCCCTCAAACTAAATATTAAGTTTATGCTTTCCAAGTTTTAGCACTCATCAAGACTAGTATCGGATAATGTAGGTTTCGCCTACGCGAGGTGCATGTTCTATATTAGTAAGGTGCGATGGGATAATTGTAATATCCAACTGCTAAAACAATGGGTCAAACTTAACTAAACAAATTATAATAATATTATATATGTTTGCTTTCCAAGTTTTAACACTCATCAAGACTAGTATCGGATAATGTAGGTTTCGCCTACGCGAGGTGCATGTTCTATATTAGTAAGGTGCGATGGGATAATTGTAATATCTAACTGCTAAGACAATGGGTCAAACTTAACTAATTATAATAATATTATATATGTTTAGAAGCAAGAGTTGGGAATGATCCATATGATGGATTGAAATAAGGAGTTATTCACCCAACTGAAATTTTCGAGAGTTATATGAGATACAATTGGAAGGAGTTCCTACCTAAATAACATAGTTTTGTGTAATCCGCCTACGCGGACTTAGAACGAAGTGAAATATGGATCTCGACCCACTAGAAAATCTTCCAACGGGATTTTCCGAATCAAATGACGAGGGTCATTTGTTTTGAGTAAAATAGTGGGAGCATATTTAATTAAAGACCTAATTAAATATGTCAATGATACTTATATTTTCATTAATTCTCATGTAGATTACCATGACAACAAACACCTCTAACAACATCTTGCGATCAATCCTTGACAAGGAAAAATTGTCTGGGACAAATTTTCTGGATTGGCACCGAAACCTGAGGATTATCCTCAAACATGATAAAAAGCTGTATGTCTTGGAGAAACCTGTTCCTGAAGAGGAACCTCCTAGTTCTGCACCTAAGGCAGAAAGAGATGCTTATAAGAAGCATGTCGATGATGCGAATGAAACTTCTTGTCTCATGCTAGCTACCATGAACTCAGAGTTGCAAAAGCAACATGAGAACATGACAGCGTTCGGTATGATCGAACACCTGAAGATGCTCTATCAAGAGCAAGCAAGGCATGAAAGGTTTGAAGTTTCAAAAGCCCTTTTTCAAGGCAAGTTACCTGAGGGAGCCCTTGTAAGTCCCCATGTGCTCAAGATGATTAGGTATGTGGAAAACTTTGAAAGGTTGGGTTTTCCCCTCGGAAACGAATTTGCAACTGATGTGATCTTGCAATCGTTGCCAGATGGATTCGGTCAATTTGTCCTAAGTTTCAATATGAATGATATGGACAAATCTCTTCCTGAACTGCTAGCCATGTTAAGAACAACTGAGCAGAATCTGAAGACAAAAGGGAAGTCCATTCTGATGATCGGGAATGGAAAGAGACAGAACAAAAGGCCCACCAAGCAAGGTGATAAAGGGAAAGGAAGTTTCCAAACCCAGACCCACTGTTGCTGCTTTGAAGCCTAGTGGAGGCATAGCAAAGGCAGGCACCTGCTTCCATTGCGGTAAGACCGGACACTGGAAGAGAAACTGCCCAAAGTACCTGGAAGATACGAAGAATGGAGTAGAGACTTCAACTTCAGGTATTTTTGTTATTAAAATGAATTTATCTACTTCTGCATCATGGGTATTAGATACTGGATGCGGTTCTCACATTTGTACAAATGTGCAGGGGCTGAAAAGGAGTAGAGATTTGGCAAAAGGTGAAGTTGACCTACGAGTTGGCAATGGAGCAAAGGTTGCTACTTTAGCCGTAGGATCTTATGTATTGACTTTACCTAGTGGTTTTATAATTCAGTTAGAGAACTGTTATTATGTACCTGCAATTAGCAGGAATATTATTTCCATTTCTTGTTTGGACAAGTTTGGTTTTTCATTTATAATAAAGAACAATTGTTGCTCAATTTATTTGAATGATATATTCTATGCTACTGCACAAATGAGCAATGGACTATATGTCCTTGATCTCGAAAGGCCTATTAATAACATTAATACTAAAAAGGTGAAACCTAACGAGTTAAAACCAACTAGGTAAGAATATTAAAACTCTTCGATCAGATCGAGGTGGTGAGTATTTAAGCCTAGAGTTTGATGACCATCTGAAAGAGTGTGGGATCCTATCCCAACTTACTCCTCCTGGAACACCCCAATGGAATGGTGTATCTGAGAGAAGAAATCGAACCCTGTTAGACATGGTCCGATCAATGATGAGTCACGCCAATCTTCCAAACTCCTTTGGGGACATGCACTATCGACAACAGCTTACACACTTAACCGTGTTCCATCCAAAAGGTTGAGAAGACACCATATGAGATATGGAATGGTAAGAAACCACATATGTCTTACATGAAGATTTGGGGTTGCGAAGTTTATGTGAAACGACAAGTTTCAACTAAGCTTGAGCCCAAATCTGACAAATGCTTATTTGTGGGGTATTCTAAAGAAACAAGAGATATTACTTCTACAATTCTTCTGAGGGCAAAGTGTTTGTCGCTCGAACTGGAGTTTTCCTAGAAAAGGATTTTATTTCCAAAGGAACCAGTGGGAGGAAAGTAGAGCTTGAAGAAATTCAAGAATCACAAAGCATTGATACACCTATGGAGGAATTAGAGCAGGAAGCATAAGTAGTTGTGTAAGAGCAACCTGCTCAAGTAGAACAAGACCAGCGTAGGTCAGGCAGGATACGTCACCTACCTGAGAGATATTGATATCTCATAACTGATTAAGGTGATGTATTACTCATGGATCAAGAACGAAGATGAACCTTGTATCTACAAGAAGGTTAGTGGGAGCATGATCATTTTCCTAGTATTATATGTGGATGACATATTACTCATTGGAAACGATGTCCCTACCCTGCAACAAGTAAAGTCTTGGTTGGGGAAATGCTTTTCTATGAAGGACCTAGGTGAAGCAGCCTATATATTAGGAATCAGAATCTATAGAGATAGATCACAAAACTGCTTGGCCTAAGTCAGAGTACATACATAGACAAAGTGTCGAGACACTTTAATATGCATGATCGCAATCTTGTTATGTGTTTTTGTTTAAACGGTGGCGCTGTGAGCTGGAAAAGTTCAAAGCAAGATACAGTTGCTGATTCTACAATCGAGGCCGAGTATATTGCTGCATCAAGTGCAGCAAAGGAAGCTGTTCGGATCAAAAGTTCATTAGTGAACTTGGCATAGTTCCTGGCATTGTGGATCCCATTGGTCTCTATTATGATAACAATGGTGCTAGCGCACAAGCTAAGGAGTCTAGATCTCACCAACGATCCAAACACATACTTAAGGTTTATCACCTCATTCGAGAGATATTAGATAAAGGAGATGTGAAAATATGCAGAGTACCAACACTTGACAATATTTATTAATAATAAAAGGCTTTTTCTTTATAATAAAAGGCTAATACTTTTGGTACTTGTGTCGAATTATTTATTAATAATAAAAGGCTTTTTCTTTATTACGTTTGTTTAATAAAGTCCCTAGAATAGCTAGTCCGTTTAATGTATCAAGTGTGACTTGATCATGAGATCACATTAAACATAAGGACACTATTCTTAAAGTATCCGTAGTCGAGCTTTATTGTGAAGTGGGATAACACTAAAGCATTAAGACTATTATGTATATAGACTGATGATCACATCTCATGGATCATGGATAAGGAGTTATCAAGTCTTAAACATATGTATGAATATTAAGAGTAATATTTATACTGGATTGACCCGCTATGAGAATACTATATAGAATGTTATGCAAAGTGTCATAAGTTATTCTCATGGTGATAATGGTGTATACCACCCTTCGACCTGAAACCACTATGGACCCTAGATGTAGAGTCTAGTGCTTTATTGCTGATCCAACGTTGTCCGTAACTGGATAACCATAAAGACAGTTGATGGGTACTCCACGAAGCATGCTGAGGGACATGAGTGACCTAGATGGAATTTGCCCATCCTGCATAAGAGGATAAATGTCTATGTGCCCAATATTGAACTGGACAAGGATGACACGGTCTATGCCTTGTGTTCAATATAGACATAAGGGCAAAAGGATAATTATACGCATAAGTATTATCACAAAAGGATTTGTCAGATCACATGACATTTTCGTGTCTTAGGTAGCAGTGATGTGTTGCTAGATACCGCTCATTGTTTATTATGTTAAATGCGTGATTTAATATAATTGCCAACATCGCGAAAACCTACAGGGTCACACACAAAGGACGTATTGATGAGAGATAGAGTAACTAAGGAACACCGTAAGGTACGGTGCATTTAAGTGAATTGTAGAACATCGTAAGGTACGGTGTACTTAAGTAGAATACGAAATATGGTAAGGTACCACGGGCTTAAGTGATTTTGGGCATATTATAAGATATGGGCCAAAATACACTTAAGTGGGCTTTTAGCTTGAAGCCCACACAAGTGGTTCTATAAATAGAATCCTTGTGCAGAAGCATTCATTGCGGTTGCATTATTTTCGTTTTCTCTCTCTCTCTCTCTCTCTCTCTCTCTCTCTCACTCACTCACTCACTCACTCACTCAAAGTATTCATTTGTACCAGCTAGCACTGAGATTGAAGGAATCCGTTCGTGTGGACTGAGTAGAGACGTTGTCATCGTCCGATGTTCGTGATCGCTCCGTAGATCTGCATCAAAAGTTTCAATCGTCACAAGAGGTAAATATTCTATCACTGATCATGACCATTCGTAAGGATCTCTAAAGGAGAAAATTTTAATTTCCGTTGCGCTTTAGACCGCAATTCTCCTTCACGGAGGCCAAGCAGCAAGATCCCTTAAGACCAAGGATTAGGGTTGCAACCCACACGATGAGCAAATACCAAAATCCTCCAGACGAATCCCTGATTTTATCAACCGTAAACCTTAAATCTATGATGCTTGTTAGTCAATGTTAGTCATGAACGAATGATGAGTATGCATGAGTATATATGAATGAGTCTCAAGTTACAAGTTAGATGAAAAGCAAAAATGGAAGGAAGATTTTGGGGTATGACAGCTACCCCTATTTAATCTTCTCGGACTTGAAGGTGTGAACAATAATGACTTTCAAACATACATGGTAGGAGAGGATTAAATACTAAAATAACCAAGAATTTGCCCGCATGGAATGAATGAAATGAGTGAGATGTAAGGTAAGGGTATTTATGGAAAGGTGTTCAATGGATGGCGTACGGGCTCTTGTATATGGTTATTCTTTAGGGGTCGGTTGAAATGTCTGTGGGGAGAATGGGTCAGTTGTACAATTTGTAAAGATATGCATGAGGTATGCAATATGTTATGTATGCAATGTATGATCGATCTCCTTTTTTTCATCTTTCTCTATATTTCTCATTCTTTTCTTTTTTCATTCTTTCTTTTTTTCATTTTTTTCTTTTTTCATTCTTTTCTTTTTTTTCATTCTTTTCTTTCGTTCTCTTCTTTTTTCATTCTTACATCCACTAACAAGTTCTTGGCTTGTAAACGAGGATCGAAGTATTCCCGCGAGACTCCAAGAAGGAAACAGAATTGTGTTTTTGCACAACGCAAGTACCTGAGTGAAAAGAATAGTAACAAGACCTTCTGCCACAGGCAAAGAGACGTCTTGCAAAAAAGGACGGATAACTCAACTGAGAAATAATCTCCTCATGCAATAGGTAGCAACGACTCTTTAGCAAGAGGGGTGAAAATTTTCTTTATACAGTCAAGGAAAAAAGTGAACAGACTTCTCAACTGAGAAACGATCTCCTCGTGCAACAGGTAGCAACAGCTCCTTAGCAAGAGGGAGAGAAATTTCCAAACACAGTGAAGGAAAAAGACGGACAAACTTCTCAACGGAGAAACGACCTCCTCGTGCAACAGGTAGCAACGGCTCCTTAGCAAGAGGGATATAAATTTCCACAGGCGAGAAGACTTCTCAATGGAGAAATGACCTCCTCGTGCAACAGGTAGCAACGGCTCCTTAGCAAGAGGGATAAAAATTTCCAAAGGCGGACAGACTTCTCAACAGAGAAATGACCTCCTCGTGTAACAGGTAGCAACGACTCCTTAGCAAGAGGGATAGAAATTTCCAAAGGCATACAGACTTCTCAACAGAGAAACGAACTCCTCGTGCAACAGGTAGCAACGGCTCCTTAGCAAGAGGGATAGAAATTTGCAAAGGCAGACAGAGCTCTCAACGGAGAAACGACCTCCTCGTGTAATAGGTAGCAACGAATCCTTAGCAAGAGGGATATAAATTTCCAAAGGCGGACAGACTTCTCAACGGAGAAACGACCTCCTCGTGCAACAAGTAGCAACGACTCCTTAGCAAGGGAAAAATGGGGGATTCCAAACAACGGTTTAGGAAGGAAGATAGTCGAACTTCTCACACGAAAGGTGATGAGAACTCCTTAGCGAAAGGTTAAGAAGAAGATGGGAACAAGATTCTCGTGCAATATACTACGAGAGCTCTTAGACACAAGGTCTACATGGGGATCTCACACAAAAGGTGGTGAGAACTTCTCAACGAAAGTTTAAGAAGAAAGAGGGAATTTCTCATACGAAAGGTAGTGAGAAACTTCTCAACGAAAGGTTAAGGAGAAAGCTAGGGATTTCTCACACGAAAGGTAATTAGCAACTTCTCAACGAAAGGTTAAAAAGAAAGGGATGGTTATCTCATACCAAAGGTAGCAACGACTCTTGGTCAAGAGAAAATTTCCAGTGCAAAAGGCAAAGGACACTTACGAAAGGTAAGCGAGAAGGGAATTGTCTCCTATGCGAAAGGCATAGGAGTACTTACAAAAGGTCAGTAAACCTCAAAAAGGTCACAGACATCTTCACAAGGCAGAACAATCAAACAAGACCTGCTAGGTACAAACCTAGACTCAGAAGATTTTCCAGACGAATCTGGGCTTTAGCACACTCTAACAGGTGGGGAACTTTGCAAATAGGTATGAAAACCTCATATCGTCCTTCGGGAACAACGGTGGGGATGACGTTTTCAAACAATGGCTACCCTACCCGAGACTCACCAAACCTATATCAAGCGTTTAAAAAAACGGGAAGCAAAGATCTGACAAAGGTACCCTGCTCGTGCGAAAGGAAACAAGGGGGTGACATGATTTCGTGCATAAAGCAACGAAATAAACCCACAGAAGGTAAGTTATCTCAATAAACTTCTCCAAGCGAAAGGCAAGGAGGACTGGAACGAGGCCAAAAGGACTTACAAAAGGTAAGCAATTGATTTCAAAGGTACTTGCAAAAGGCAACACAAAGGAGAAGTATTTCGGGAAAATCTGCGGGGAATACTAGTCAAGAGTTTCATGATAGTGTTCTCAACTGGGGAAGAAGAATGACTCAATGGAGGATTCTTATATGCTTCGAGAAAGACTTTCATGCAGTTATACACATGTTTATTTTGCAAGGCGTAATGCCCTATTTTAAGGGAATATGCTACACACTTCATGATGAAATGATATGCAATGCAAGACTATGCAAGATGCTGATGCATGATTAGGCTTTTGGTTAGACGATATGATAGAAAGTATCTGGTTATTGAAAATTGAGGGTACAAATAACCATTGGGTTCATCAATTAGGATCATGTTCTCTGTTGAAAGGTTATGGGATGTGTTTAACGTGACTCCTTGACATTCGTCTTGAACTTAAAAGTCTCTTATGCATAATGGATCCTGCTCTGAACAGCCTCAAATGTACAAGAAGGATCTTCCTTCACTAGTCAGTCGTGCCCCAGTCTGTTGGGAATCTGCATGAAATTCCCCAATCATAAGTCATGAAGCAACTTTGTCAAAATACTATCTCGATCTGACCTGCCCCAGTGTCTTGAAACTGTATTCTTCTTATTAACTATCTTGAAGAGACAGACCTGTTAGGTTCTTGAGGTAGCTTGCCCCAGTACGAGCCTTGGAATAAACTTGTCTTTGGATGGCCAGTCTCTGAGGAAATTCCTCTGACTAACATGCCTTATAGAGATTCATCGAATCTCGACGTAACTTCCATAGATCAACTGAATCTTAGAGATTTATCAACATGATTGCTTCAGATCGACTGGAAATTGAAGTGTCTTGTCTTTCTACTCAACAAAGTTCTTAGACATTATGCTTCTTGATATGATCTAATGAAATGGCTTGCCCCTGCTCAATGGAGTCTCAGGCGTTCTGCACTTGATAAGATCAATAAAAATAATTGCTTCTGCTCAACAGAGTCTTAGGCGTCTGGTCTTCTGATGCGATCAACCGGAGTGGTTCACCCCCTGAATATCTGATCTTTGGAGAGATTCATCGGATCTCGACATAACTGTCTCAGACTAACTGAATCTTGTTGAAACTTCTTGACGTAAATGTCTCAGATTGATTGAAAAATGAAATATCTTTTCCTTCTGCTCAACAGCGTTCTCAGACATTCTGCTCCTTGAATAAGCACATGAAGTGGTCGGTCGCTGCTTAACGGAGACTCAAGCGTTCAACACTTGGTCTGATTAATCAAAATAGTTTTGCCTTTGCTCGACGGAGTCTCGGGCGTTTACCTCTCTGAATACGATCGAATCAAGGTGACCTATTTCTACTCAACGGGGTTCTCAGGCACTCTATCTTATGATTCAATTAGTTGAAGTAATTTTCCTATGCTTAACAAAGTCTTTATGCATTCTTCTCTTCTGGTGTAATAATCAAGCTTTCCAATTCACGTTCATTATGGAGATTCTCTTGACGTCAAATGCTTACTCACAAGTAACACATGTTCGTTTTTAGAAATGATAATAGCAATGTCATGTTTATGCTAGTTTTGAAATCCAAGCTTGTTCACTGGAATTATGACATACAATAAATGTATCACTGGTTGAGAATGTCATATCAATATCAGTGTGGCGGGGTATTCGTTACCTTTAGATTTATTGACAAATCAAAAGTAAATCATACAATTCGAGTCGCCACCACACTTCTATTTATCCAAAGGAAAGGTTAGAAAGTGGACAAAAAAACCGAGAAGTTTTATCAAATCAAAAACTAATAAAAATGTCAGAGATCTGGGTAAGGGGGTTGGTTATGCAATGGGAAGGTTTTAAGCACCCAAAACATCCTTAGTACTCTAAGGGATCCCTTTTTACAAATGTTGTATGGTAGGTTGGTATTTGTGAAAATATTTGTGCAAACATGATTGGGGAGATGAGAAAAGAATATACAAGTTATTTACAATTTTGTGTTTGAATGGATGAACCCATTGCCTACGTACCATCTTAAAAAGGTAGGATCAAAACCTCTTAGTTCGGGGTACAAATCTCAAAATAAGTTGGTGAATTGATTTGACAAAAGCCTTAAGGTCTTTTGTTATCAAAAGGAGAAAACTCAACCTAAACCACAATCCACCATGTGAGGAGAGCTTCAACATACTAGTGAGGGATCCACCCTTTAATAAGTATAGAAGACTTATAGTCCAATCACTAAGGATACAAGTGAGGTTTATATCAACCACTATGATAACTCAAACCTAATAGCTAATGTTTATGAAAAGCTTTGGCAAAAGTGGCCATTGGAACCACAAAAACAATTTGAGTGAGTTGTATTTACAAATGAAAAGTATTCACAAAATAAGGTCAAAGTTGACTTAAGATTCAATTCAAAAGAAGTTTTATGAAAAGAGTTTGAAAAATCAAAGGCATAATGCCTAGGTTTCTAATTTTTTGAAAGCATTGTTAATGTTTGCACAAAAGTTTGGCTTGGGTTAAAGTGGAGAGAAGAAGAGAAGGGCTAGATCCTAAACATGCAAAGATGAGGGAAGAGAAATAAAACCACTTGGAGTTCCCTTCTTGAGATCATAAAGATGATCCAAGTTTCTCATTTCCTTTGGAATTAGCAAGCAATAAGCAATTAACTCAAGCAATCAAGCAAATATTCAATCAAGCTCCTAGGAATCTTCCAATTGGCTTTTGCCTCTCTTATCTTGGATGTCCATGACAATGGTCTTTCTAATAAATCAAGTTTGGTATCCCTATCATAAGAACACACAAATCAAAAAGTTCCACAATGCAATAAAAGAATGGACACGAGTGAGTTTAGAATTAGGAGTCCTTTTAATTCATCTTCAAGATTAAGCATTCTAAAGGCATAAGACCTAGTTGCTCTTCAACATATTTAGCATTCTAAAGGCATGAGACCTAGTTGCTCTTGAAACTCCATTTAGCATAGGTAAGGTCTTAAATCTAAGTCCTTTCTCCATTTGCATTGGGTTCACACAAACAAAAACAAAACAAGCACAAGGCAATATTATATGCACAATAATGTGCTCAAGTGAGCAAAAGGCAAATTGCATAAACATAAACATGAGCTCAAGTGAGAAAAGGGCAAAGACAAATGAATTAATGAGCAAGAAATTAAATTGCAAGAATTAAATGCTTGAATTAAAATTTAGTAATTAGTAGTTAGTGTTAGTGTGCCATAAGGCAATTTAGCGCTATGTTAAGCAATCGTAAGTGGACTAATGTAGTAGTCACACCTATCTGAGTCCGGTCAATAAAACTATAGGCAACTAACACAAGTTAGAGACCATGACTATTAAGCCAAGCTCCTACAACTGGCCAAGCCAAAAGAAAAGAAGAATGACCTTGTATGGATTTAGGTTTTTTACTTGACCAAGAAGCAACCTATCTCTAATGCAAAGCAATTCACTTGATCTTTGATCAAGATGAATTTGATTTGAATCAAATAAGGTTAATCCCCTCATATGTCAAGGCTAACCACCAATCATTAACTCATTGGTCAAAAAGAAAAAGAAGAAGAAGATGGAAATGGAATGTACATAATTGAAATTCAAATAACATAACCAACACACATTGATCAAACATGGATAGAATCAACCTCAATCAATGGTAAACAGAAGTGAGATGAAGCTTAGAAGTCAAGAAACAATAATTTTTTTTTGGTATTTTTTGGAATTAAAATAATACTTGAATTAAAATAAACAAATAAAGGTCAAACTTCAAATCCAATTCAAATCAACTTGGAAAAGTCCAATTGGATCATCATAAGTCTAATATGGTCAAACAAGGTTTGACAAAAATTTTCATCATTTTTTGAAAACAGAAATTAATTTTAAACAATTAAAAATGAAGAAAAAATAACATAATTGAACTAAAATCACAAATAAATCTCAAATCAATTAAGAAATTGATGAGAATATTTTTCTTAGATTCATCATCATCCAAAGATGTTAAGAAAATATTTTTGGCAGTTTTGAATATTGAAAAGTATTTTAAATGAATTAAAAATAACCAGAAAAGAAATAATTCATAAAAAATATTTAATGGAGTCACAAAAATAATTAAAAATCATTTTTAGAAACTAGAATTCAAGAGAATTTTTTTGCAATTGGTCCCATATTTTTGTGATTCAAAATAAAGAAGTTATGAATTTTTAAAATAAAATGGAATAAAAGAAATTAAAATGGAAATTCAGAAAATAGCAAAAATCCACAGCGCTTGGATCTTGGTTCATTAATTGATGTGGCGCATCAAACGGCTAGGGAGTGCGCGCGCATGGAACACTTGAGTCAACAACGGAGCACAAAGCATTTAAAATAGTCAATCAAACCAAGAGCCAAGATTAGATCTGAAGCAATGGATCCAAGGGCCAGGAACTCATCCACGTGGGGACGGTGGTGGAAACCATCGTCTTCTCTGGTGAACCTCACTATTTCTGGCTAGAGTTGTAGGTTTTACAACCTCAACCAAAATTCACGATCCATACATCATTCGAAAGCTGGGGTGATGTACATCACCCCTGTGACCTTAGTTTCCACTCAAGATCCCTATAGAGAGAGAAATCTGAGATGGAAAAATGAGGTGTTCAATCTGAACTTACTCAATTCACAAAATTAAAAGCACAAATCAATTGCCTCTCACATGAGGACTTCAGAGGTAACAACCAATACAAAAAATGCTCAATATCCAAAGAGATTCGAATGAAAACAGTTGGAGAATCAACCTTTGAAGTGCAGCTTTTCAATGCTTGATCCACTCCAATTCTTCAATGCAACTTGCTCTTGAAGTAACAAAGAAGCTAGGCTAAGGAATTGTAAGTCAAAAATCAACCAATGAAGTTGAAAATTGAACTTGAAAAATTGAGATAAAAATCAGAATTCCTTTGAGTGAGGGTTAGGGATTCAAATGTGCAGAGCTTCAGGCGCCTTTAGGTTGAAGTTTGAAGTGAGTGAGGCATTCTATTTATAGCTAAGGCTGATGTAATGCATGAAGAAACTCGTGTGCATGTGAAGTTGGGTCCTCCATGCATGACCATGTACAGGCGCATGTGAGGCCCAAAAGCAATGGCAATTGAGTGCTAAACATAAACTAAATGAAAATGGACGTGCAAATTGCAAAGTGTAAGCTTGTGCATGGAGTTTTATCATGGTATGCATAATTGAAACCAAAACTTCACCTTTTCGAAAATGCCATTTGCAAAGTTGAAACATAGGCATGTGGGTAATGGTTGGAAAGGTCTTGACATAAGGAACAAATGTTATGTTGAACAAAAATCCATTTGGAGTTGGGAAAATATTGAAAACTGGCCATGAAGTTCAATGTACAAAACATGTATATGGAAATTTTGCCAAAATGGACCAACTTCAAGCCCTTCTGTTTCAATGATGAAAGATTCAAATGACGAAATCTCCAACATCAAAGTTGTATAGCTTTTCAAGGCAATCAATTTGGAATTCAATTTTGAATAATTTGAATTTTTTATGAGAAAGTTATGGACACTTGAAGTTGGACTTTTTCACATTTCAATGGCTTTGGTCCAAAGTGACCTATAATGTTTTGTATTATCACATGTTATTCTTTTAGGATTATGAAATTTTGTCCAACATAACAATTGAATAATACATCTTAAACTTTCCAATGCATTTTTTCCCACCTCAAAATCATAAAAAATGAAGGAGTTAGGTCCTTGGGAAGTAGACCCAAAATTAGGGTTTCAGTCAAAATGACCTATAATGTTTTGAAATGAATGATGACCTTCCAAGTTTCAAATGAATTTTTGATGAACATGAAAAGTTGTTCATATGGTTCTTAAGAACATTTTTTCTCTTGGGGTCATCTTCATTTGACAAACACATCAAAAGTTAGGTATCAGTGGATTTCAAAATAGTCAGATGAATTGACTGATCAATTTCTCAAGTTCAAACTTCAAATCTTGATGAATAAATGATTAAGGACACCCACATGGGCTCATATATGCATAAAATGATGAATGAAATAACTTCCATTGATTTTATTTGATCATGGGTTGAGGTTGCTTCATGAGCAAGGCACAGTCAGTGCACAGTTGAATTAGGGTTTCCTTGGGAAACAATCCTCAAGCCCTTTGGTTTATCTTGATCAAATTGACAAATTGAGATACTTGGGAGGCATATATGATGATTGAGAGCTTTGGGAAACATTTTCATGCTTGCTTTCAACTTCATCTGGCCACTTCATTGAGCATAGGAGCCTCATAGGAACCTTGGATCACATGATTGCTCAAGCTTCAAAACAAACAAAGTTAGTGACATATTTTTGTGCTTTTGGTTAGTAAACAAAATAATAAAAGCAATAATATACAATTCAAGCATGCTTGGTGGTTTCAAACCAACTCATACAAGTCCCAACCCTAGGGTTAAGAAGCCAAGATGCTATGATCCTTGAGGCAAATGCAAATGAGCAATGAGATGATGCCATGAGGGATCTTAGGGTCAAAATTAGGGTCTTACAGATGCCCCTATTTAAGGTCATTCTAGCCGGAGATATGAAGGTTAAAGTCTTCGTCTCGACGAGGTAGAATGGGCTTAAATAATAACAAAGAGACGAATTTTGGTCCCTAAGAGACCTCATGATGCAAATGTATGTATGCAAAAGTTAATAATCTGTGGGGAGATATGTCCACAAAGGAAAAAGAAATCAGGAGAAACTGAAAATCCATATAAGTAATACACTCATAAATGGGACAAAGACTCTGGGGGACTTTACTGGGGAATAAAGGGGATAAAATGCATGAGCAGGTCACAACTCAAAATTTGCTGGGAGACGTGAAGGGATTCCATGAAAATAAATCAATGGAAAGACTCGAGCTGACGCAAAGATGCATGTATTGGGGAATATGCCAATACAACAAAATATCCACAAAGGATACATCAGATAAAAATCCGGACTCAGGCTGGGAATATCCACAAAGGACTCAGCTGAGGAAACAACAAATGAGGTATTACCAGTTACTGGGTAATAAACTCAACGAGACATGTGATCAAAACACCGATATGAGGGTGAGAGAACAACACGCTTGGGGAGAATGAATATCTAAGACCGGTATAAGGGTGAGAGATATCAATCATCCCAAAAATATCTGAGGAAGACCTAAAAAGGTATATTTCAACTATGGAAAATTTGACTCCACTGGGGACAAAAAGTCATAATAGGGAGCAGAAAGAAGGAACACCGGGGATACCGATTACTGGGCATATAATAGGTGACCAACCAGGCGTGAATTGAGGAATATTTCCAAGACACTCATCATCCGAAGGGATGGCTGAAAAAGCAAACTCGATTATAGGATGGACATTCGATTTCGTAAGGACATACGGATCTTACTCGACTGGGGAAGAACAAAGACTTCGACTGAAGAGCGCATGAGATATATTATCTATTACCGTCAGAGCATAAATAATATACTCGCATGGAAGATTATCCACAACCGATTACCGTGTTAATAAAGGATAAATCGACCGAAAAGAAAGGACGTTGGGATACCGGCTACCGGGTATAAAATGATGACCAATCAGGGGGAGAAACAATCATTACCAATCAAGGATAAATGAAAGATGACTCGCTGGGGATAAATTGCTTAATTAGAGCAATTATCCAAGAGATATATCACCGGTTACTGGGTGGTATAATCAGAAATGAAGGAATATCAATACCGAATATTGGATAAAGATAACCAACAAAAAGGGGATTACATCTACCAGATACTGGGTAGAAAACCACCAAGAGAGTACCTGTCATCGGTTAGGATGAACAAAATCAAGGGTTAACTCTGCAAAGGGAACGAAATGGGGTTTACAACTACCGGTTACTGGGTAGAAAACCACAGAAATAGGACTTACAACTACCGGTTACTGGGTAGAAGGCCACAACATCTGCTGGGGAGAGAATGAACAATTACTGTTTACTGAGTAATCGATCACCTGAACCACAGGGAAGTGCAGGGAAAATAACAAGAGTAGTCAATCTAGGAACAAACTAGAGAGACACAATGAAACAAGACTCAACCCAATGAGGATATAACTCAGGGGAGTAATTCCATCCCAATACATATTTAGGGAGGAAACTGAAACAAAAATCATCCACGAGGACATAACTTAGTGGGGAATATGGAAGAAAAGATAAACACTTTCTGCCTATGGGGCTGACTCTATATGGAAATCAGACACAAACATCTGCTTGGGGAAATATGTATCACCAAATTGCAGGAGATAACAAACAAAGATATATGGCAAAGAATGCAACATGAATATCTGAATGTTAAATATTATGTATGTATATGCATGGTTTATGTATGATTAATGCTGACAAACAGACAAATCTAACACAAACAGGTCCAAGAATCAATGGACAGACATCCGGTACAACATCTCAAAAGAGAAATCCAAGACCACAGGGGAAAATTCAATCTGGTGGGAGCAACAAATACCAGGAAACCAATCACCACTGAGGATCGAGCGAAGTCGCTGCCAAGGACAAACACCACTGCTAGGGGACCAAATAGGGTCACCGGGGATCAGAGACCGCTGTTGGGAATAAGCAAAGGATCACAACCACCAAAGTTGGGGATCTTCCAACAGTACGCAGAGACACGGATAGGATCAGTCAGAGACGAACTCTACTGGGGATCTTATCAAGGGATAATGCAATTCCGTGGGGAACATCCTCCAAACAGAAGCATATCAAACAACATTCACTTCAATCCACTGAAGGAGCATCTCTGCTGCGGAGAAGGATAACCAGTCACTCTATCGGGAAGGAATCAACACATCTTCCTCGAAGTTCTAAAGCCAAACTAGGATCAGACAGAGCCTTAGCTGGGGAAGCTAAACACGGATAAGATCCACCGTAGAAGTAACTCTATTGGGGAAAAACCACGGAAAGATATGAAACTCTATGGGGAATAACCACCAAACAAAAGTTCTAATAACCATCACATTTCCTCATACTGCTGGAGAAACAAATCTCTGCCGAGGAGAAGAGACACCGCTTCGCCGGGGATAGAAATAAACATTTTCATCACCCGCTCTGCTAGGAGGAAACTATCAGAGAAGGAGGAAATAACAACAAACAGGCTCCGATCAGGCAACTCCACTAGGGAAAGATTGCTGAACCGGGGATAACCTGTAGATGATCAACTGGAGATAACCTGCTGGTGACCAAACTGGGGGAGTCTAATATGAACAACCCTGCTGAGGATGAGCGTTAGGCAAACCTACTGGAGATCAAGGTATGTGAATCCGCTGGGATAAGCTACAAACCAACTTGTTGAAAATTCCCCTCATGTTGGGATTTCCTGCTCAATTCTGCGGGAGGTTTCCAATCACGATGAGGGAAGACCAACTTCCTCGAAAAGATAGCATATCAATTTATCAATCTATAAGGGATTTTAGACCAATCCACTCAAGGGATGACAACCATATAATTGATAAAACACAGATGCTAGATCCAGACTCACTGGGGAGCTAGAAGACCGAGACCAAACTCCAGACTCTTTGGGGACTTTGGTGGCATATTACCTTCTTCTGCACTCGTTGAGGAGACAACCTGAAAGGTGATGAAGAGGATACAAAATATGCTAGGAATATGAACAAATGCCTTACCCTTTTGGAAATCGTACTATCCTTGGGAGAGCACCGAAGATGTCTCAATTATCCTTTTCAGTCTTTTGTGAATGTTCACTTTTTTTAAAAACAGTTTATAAAAACTTTATTTGTTTAAAACAATGATATTTATCAATTAAAACATGCAAACATTTGTTGAGCAGAAATAAATAAGAGTGCAAAGAATTGGATAAAGGATCAAATTTATTTGATGGAATGGTAGTCTGCAAATGGCAAGACTCCATGGATCTTTACAAATTTGAAATTGGTGATATATATTGGAAAAAAGGCTACATTGAACATAATGACCATTTCTCCACCAACTTTGAATCCAATGTATTTGAAGCTTCAGTTGACGATGACTGAGCGAGAATCTTCGACAGATGACAGTTGAAAAACAAAGTCTTATCAAGATGTAGTTACTTGCCGAATCCCTAATTTTTGCCTAGATTGCCCCAGGGTGAGGTACTCAATCTAGAGGGATATATATTCATTTTTTCTATGTCTCTAATTTTTGCCTGGATCGCCCTTTCGGGTTTTCAATCCACCGAGACGCTCATTTTTGCCTAAGTCACCCTTTCGGGTATTTAACTTAGCGAGTTATTCTGTTTTTATTTTAGGCGAAGTATTTCTTGACTACATCTGAATTCACAGGACGAGTGAAATCCTCCCCATCCATAGTTGTAAGTATCAAAGCACCGCCTGAAAAGGCTCTCTTAACAACATATGGACCTTCATAGTTTGGAGTCCACTTGCCCCTGGAATCGGGCGCGAAAGACAAGACTTTCTTGAGCACAAGGTCACGTTCTTGGAACACACGAGACTTGACCTTCTTATCAAAGTCTTTCTTCATCCTTTGCTGATATAACTGACCATGGCACATGGCAGTCAATCTCTTCTCTTCAATTAAGTTTAACTGGTCATAATGACTTTGAACCCATTCAACATCAGTCAACTTGGCTTCCATCAAGACTCTCATTGATGGGATCTCAACCTCCACAGGGAGCACAACCTCCATGCCATAAACAAGAGAGAAAGGGGTTGCCCCTGTTGAAGTGCAGACAGATGTACGATAACCATGCAAAGCAAATGGCAGCATATCATGCCAATCTTTGTACGTAACGGCCATCTTCTGGATAATTTTCTTGATGTTCTTATTAGCAGCTTCAATAGCCCCATTCATCTTGGGTCTATAAGGAGAAGAATTATGATGTGCAATCTTGAACTCGCTACACAACTCTTTCATCATCTTTTTGTTCAAGTTAGATCCATTATTAGTAATGATCTTATCTGGCACACCATAACGGCATATGAGTTGATTCTTGATAAACCTCACAACCACCTGCCGTGTCACATTTGCATATGACGGCGCTTTAACCCACTTGGTGAAGTAATCAATTGTTACGAGAATAAATCTATGACCATTTGACGCCTTTGGCTCTATCATGACAATCATGTCAATTCCCCACATAGAGAAAGGCCATGATGATGAAATCACATTCAGAAGTGTCGGGGGAATATGAATCTTATCTCCATAAATCTGACACTTGTGGCATTTCTTCACATATTTGCAGCATTCAGACTCCATTGTCAGCCAATAATAGCCTGCTCTCAACATCTTCCTTGCCATGGCATGTCCATTGGAATGAGTACCAAATGAACCCTCATGGACTTCAGTCATCAACAAGTCTGCTTCGTGTTTATCCACGCATCTGAGCAGAACCATGTCAAAATTCCTCTTATAAAGCACATCGCCATTGAGGTAGAAACTGCCAGATAACCTCCTCAAAGTCTTCTTATCTTTAACAGATGCCCCAGGCGGGTAAACCTGACTTTGGAGAAAGCACTTGATATCATAATACCATGGCTTATCATCTTTCACTTCTTCAACTGCAAATACATGAGCTGGTCTATCCAAGCGCATCACAGTGATATTGGGGACTTCATTCAAGAATTTCACCATAATCATCGAAGCAAGCGTAGCAAGAGCATCTGCCATCCGATTCTCATCTCGTGGAATATGATGGAAATCAACTTCAGTAAAGAACGTTGAAATCCTCCTCGCATAATCTCTGTATGCGATGAGGCCAGGCTGATTCGTCTCCTATTCACCCTTAGTCTGATTAACAACAAGGGCCGAATCACCATAAACATCAAGATGCTTGATCCAAAGATCAATATATTCTTCCAAACCCATAATACAGGCCTCATACTCCGTTATATTATTCGTGCATTTGAAAATGTGTGCCCTGAGGAGTAATAATCACTGCCCCAATACCATTTCCATATTGATTTACAACGCCATCAAACACCATGCTCCATCGGGAACCAGGATCTGGCCCTTCATCGAGCGTAGGCTCATCACAATCTTTCATTTTCAAATATAGAATCTCCTCATCAGGGAAGTCATACTGAACAGACTGATAATCCTCAATTGGTTGATGTGCCAAGTGGTCAGCCAAGATACTACCTTTAATAGCCTTCTGAGCTCGATACTCAATATCATACTCAGACAACAGCATCTGCCAACGGGCAATCCTCCCAGTTAAAGCAGGCTTCTCAAAGATATACTTGATTGAATCCATTTTGAATATCAACCAAGTTGTATGATTCAACATATACTGTCGTAAGCGCTTAGCAGCCCAAGCCAGAGCACAACATGTTTTCTCAAGCATTGAGTATCGAGACTCACAATCAGTGAACTTCTTACTCAGATAGTATATATCATACTCTTTCTTCCCTGATTCATCTTGCTGACCCAATACACAACCCATAGAGTCTTCAAGAACAGTCAGATACATAATCAAGGGTCTTCCTTCAACAGGCGGAGACAGAATCAGAGGCTCGGACAGATACTCTTTGATACTGTCAAAGGCCTTCTGGCAATCCTCGGTCCAATCATGACGCTGATCTTTCCGGAGGAGCTTGAATATTGGCGCACATGTCGCAGTCATGTGGAATATAAATATGGAAATATAGTTCAAGCGGCCAAGAAAACCTCAGACTTGCTTCTCAGTTTTGGGCGCAGGCATCTCTTGTATTGCTTTGACCTTGGCGGGATCAACTTCAATACCTCTTTCGCTGACAATAAAGCCCAATAACTTGCCGGAACGGACTCCAAATGTACACTTGTTCGGATTTAGACGGAGTTTGTACTTCTTCAAACGCTGAAAAAGCTTCAACAAGTGCTATACATGTTCAACTTCCGTTCTCGACTTCGTAATCATATCATCAACATATACCTCGATCTCCTTGTGCATCATATCATGAAATAAGGTAGTCATAGCTCGTTGATACGTGGCTCCGGCGTTCTTCAAACCGAAGGGCATCACTCGATAACAGAATGTTCCCCAAGGTGTGATGAATGTTGTCTTCTCCATATCCTCGGGTGCCATTTTAATTTGGTTATATTCGGAAAATCCGTCCATAAATGAGAAGACATTGAATTTAGCTGTATTATCTACCAACATATCAATATGTGGTAAAGGAAAATCATCTTTCGGACTAGCTTTATTCAAGTCTCTATAGTCTACACACATTCAGACTTTTCCATCTCTCTTAGGCACAAGCACAATATTGGCCACCCATTGAGGATATGTAGAAGTCACCAGAAACCCCACATCAATTTGCTTCTGAACTTCCTCTTTAATCTTCACTGCCATATCAGGATGAGTTCTTCTGCTTCACAGGCACACGCTCAGGCTTCAAAGGCAAGAAATGTTGCACGATATCAGTATCCAGACCAGACATGTCTTCATACGACCATACTCTTCAAGGAGTGCCCTAATCTTCACTTCGCGAACACAATCCTCAGACCCCAAGTTGACTGTTTCCAGGTTCTCAAGATGTGGCTGAATGATCTTCTCTTCGTGCTCAAGCAGACGGGTAATCTCATCAGGAATCTCTTCAACATCATCTTCTTCTGCCTCAAATACAGGGAACTCAAAGTTGGGAGATGGTGTTGGATCATTATGTTCAATGGGTTTGATCAACCTGCATAATGATTTTGGATATAAAAGAGATTTTAGAATTCAAACAAGGCAAATCATTATGCAGATGAAAAGATTGATTTATTCTTTTTTTTAGGGTTTTATGTGATCACCAATTTCATGCAAAAAGAAAAAAGTGAAAATAATTTGGAAAAACAAACATTTAACATGTAATTTTTGAATGAATATCATTGTATTTATGTGCCAACAATGTCACCACTTCTCCTTTTGGCATGGGAGAAGGGTTTTTAAACAAAAATGAACATTACGTGGACTTATGGACAACTGTTGGAACATCAACAATGACCCAATTATTGCAGACTCCTCCAGGGATGACAAAATTGCCAGAATCTTCCTCTGCATCATCTTCCACTACAGCAGCTGCCTCCTGGTCTTCGACCGTGTGGATGAAACCACCACTCTGAAACAAACCGTTCTTCTTGAAAGTGCCTGAATAGTACCCTATGCCAACCCGGGATTTATTATCTTCCAGCTTAATCATTTGTCCTAAACCAGTAGTTGCATCATGCTCAATGGCCAACTTCATATCATTGTAGGATGCAAATGAAGAAGTTCCTTTCTTAGAAGGCTCATCAATAGATAAGGCTTGGAACGGCGTCCCAACCTCATCCTCAACATCAATATAAGAAAAGGAAGACATATGGCTAACCAAAAGAGCCTTCTCTCCCCCTACCACCACCAACTTCTTGTTCTTCACGAACTTCAACTTTTGGTGTAAGGTGGATGTCACGGCGCCTGCCTCGTGAATCCATGGTCTGCCTAACAAACAACTATATGATGGATGGATATCCATGACCTGGAAAGTGATCTGGAAATCACTAGGTCCTATCTTGATTGGGAGCTCAACCTCACCAATCACAGTCTTTCCGGATCCATCAAAAGCCTTCACGACCACTCCACTCTGCCTCATGGGAGGTGACGCTCCCCGGATTTCTCGAATCCAAGTACAAACGCGAAAGAGAGTGGCGAGGAAAAGAGTAGAGTTGTCAGCTATGTACTTTTATCCCAAGAGAAGGGAAAGGTAGTACTGCATAACCGAGAGGAAACAGATAAAACAAAGTCTCGAACCAAAGAAAACTGAGTAAGGGGGCCGGTTACGTGAAAGGAAGGTTATCGCACCCCTTCACGTCTGTGGTACTCCACAGGATCCACGTTTTCTATTTATATCTAAAGTGTGTGTATAAAAAGTCCTATATGCGAGGAGAAAGAGAGAAAATCAAAGTAGGGAAAAGAAAGAATTATTGCTCGCACAGGCCCTACCCTGCTGCATACGTATCTCAAGAAGGATTGAGAATCAGAGCACCGTAGCTCAGCTAACCTATTTTTGCTTGTTTTGTGTTTTTTAGATGAACGACGTTACTACGCAATCTACCAGATGCTCGACCTTTGGAGACTTACTCACCTGTAGTAGAAGGAGTTAACGTGTTCTTAGGAGAAGAAAAATCAATGAGTTTGTTTGTGTTTTAGGAATGCTCATGCAAAAAGGAAGTCCTAGACGAAGGAACCGTGCTACCTAATTGACATGCAAACGGGAGAATATACGAAGCCTAGCAGTCCTATGGGTGAGACGATCACACCACACAAAAACATATAGCATAAAGTAAACACACCAACAAGGGGGTTCAAACATACATGGGTAGGGCTTTAGTCAAGAGGGGTCATATCAACCTCGACAAACAAGCCATGGAAAGGTAATCAAATGGGCTCTTAACCACTGACATTGAACGTCAGGGTGAGCAGATCAAAAGGGTAATGAGGATAAGACCTCATAGCTCTTAACCCTGGACAGGGTGAGCTCATGACAAAAAGTGGGGATTCAGGAAGATGGAACCCTCTCCACTGACTGACCGGACAAAGGATCTTAGGCTTTTGTTCTGAAGCATAGACACGTAGTGCGAGCATAAAGAACGACACACTAAATAACTGGGGATTGACTACTAATCCCTTTTATCCGTCAATTGCCTCTTCATGGAGGTATTTAGCACTGATGCCTCTTCTTGGAGGTCTTTGGGCATAAAAGTAAACACACGAAAACATTGCCTCCTATCGAGGTCTTCCAGCTAAGAAAGCGGTAAAATGCTGAAAAAGATGTAAAAGGGATCAAAAGATCTACCACACGGATAAAGATCCGAAGTAACAGTAACTAAAGAAACAAGAAACCTAAAGATCTCTCAAGCTAGCACCATCAAAGAAAGCAAGTCAGCAAAGCAATCAGAATAAATCTCCAAATGGTATCCCACAAATAAAGTGGAATACCAAGCAAGCTGTCTCTTCAAGAGTCATGTGAGCCCTCACAAAACTCAACAAACAAGTTAGAATAACCAAATGGGGTGCAATCAAGAGTTGCACCAAACAGAAGAATCATAGCAACCACATGAATCATGCTATTAAAGTTCACAAAAAGAAACCAAGGATAGGAGGCCTAAACCTCTTGTCAAACAAATGCATCAAAAGAGTATCAAAACTCAAAGTCAGGGGGAAAGGATCCACACATCAAGACATGACATACATACTAAAATATGTGCCCGGATGCCATAGAAAACATGTCACAACAAACACATAATAGACTAAAGAGCAAACAGAAAAAAAACGACTGCTGTCATGATCGCTACTGCTTCGCTGCAGGCTCGCCTAGCGAGGTGCTAGCGAGTGTGTGCGGGTTCTGGATTCTTCTTTGATAACAGTCTGATTTCAGAAACCCCAAACCCTCTGGTACCCATCTCAGAAACGAAGTGATTAAACATTCAAGGCATTGTTCTACACATTCATACACATCTAAACCCACATGCAAAAACTAACGATACCCACTCTTCCAAATTCATTCATAATGCCTCATACATTCAGAAATTTCCAATTGAAAGCATAAAGTAGTGGAAAAAGGGCAAACCTGATTGGAGAGATCGAATGAAATTGAATTGCACGGTTGGGTTTGCAGAGCAATCTTAGGGTTTTGTGAGAGAGGATTGATAGAAGCGATTCAGAGTGAAAAGTCTAAGAGTCCGAGTGAATTTTTTCTCTTCAGTGTCTGGAGGCTGCTGCAGATTAGTTAGTTTCTCTCTCTAGGGTTTTGTTTTAATGAAATTTAGAATTTATACTCTGATTTTCGTGGCTTGGTGGGCTCAAATGAGGGAAAATTCAAGCCCATGATCTTTCTGTTATATTTTTTATTTTCAAAATGCGTGGGCTTCGCCTAGTAAAGAATTTGCTCGCCTAACGAGCATGACAGTTCAGGGAGTTCTTCTGAGCGTAGGTGATTCTGGTGGCTTTTCTTGGGACTCGCGAGACGAACCATTCTGCTCGCCTAGCGAGCATGACAACTCATGAACAAACTTTTGCTCCTTCAAGATTAACGTTTTGAATGATGAATAGACCCTATTTGAACATGTTGGAAGTAACTCAAGTCATCCTCTAGCCATTTGACTCTCAGTTGACCAACAGTTGCCTTTTGACTTCGCAGTTGAATTTTGAACTGTACTGAGTCCGTTAAGCTTGATCCTTTGAACAAAACCTCTGAAAATGAAACCCTAGCTCCTAAGAGCTCTACACAACATCCATAAGACAAAGCGACTTGGATGATATCCAAGCTTCTTGGAAGACAAACTCTTGGAGCTAATTCTGATTGACATGATGAAATGCAATATGAAAGGTTAAAATGATCTAAAATGAATGGATGAATGAGGGGGGAAAATTTGATGTGCTACAGCTGCCCCTATTCAATCGACTGTGAACCTGAACGGATGAAAGCAGCGGCTATCAGACTTTCAAGGTAAATAGGGATTGAATACCAAAAGAACCGGAGAATTTGAACTTTGTGGGTGACGAATCAAGGAAAGCGAGGTCATTTACCGATGGCGGCTTCAAAACAAAATTGATATTTACCGATATCAAGGAAAGCGGGGCCATTTACCGATGGCGGCTTCAAAACAAATTTGATATTTACCGATATCAAAGAAAGCAAGGCCATTTATCGATGGAGGATTCAAAACAAATTTGATATTTACCGATATCAAGGAAAGCGGGGCCATTTACCAATGGCGGCTTCAAAAGAAAATTGATATTTACCGATATCAAAGAAAGCGAGGCCATTTACCGATGGCGGCTTCGCTGGGGAGGAACTCGATGTTTACCGACATCGAACAATGATGTTTATAAATGAAACAAGACCAGACATTTACCGATGACTGGGAAGGAACTCGATGTTTACGGACATCGAACAATGATGTTTAAAAGTGAAACAAGACCAGACATTTACCGATGACTGGGAAGGAACTCGATGTTTACCGACATCGAACAATGATGTTTACCGACACCAAAGAAAGAATACACTTATGAAACGAAACCATTTACCGATGGTGAAAATGAGATACTCGAGATTTATGGATAACGAATCTGCTAGGGAATCTTAAACGACAAAACCATTTACCGATGGTTAACAAGTGGTTGATGTTTACCGACATCGAATCAATGATGTTTACCGACACCAAAGAAAGGAAAGGACACACACGGGTGTTGACATAACGATTTTTGTGTAGACACCATGAGAGGCATGCCATTTATTGATGGCCAACGATTGGAATTCGACGTTTACCGACATCGAAAGATGATGTTCGCCGACGTCAAAGAAAAGCACAGACATTTACGGGGATCAACACGACACTTACCGGTATCGCAAGGATGATATTTACATATGTCAAAATAAGGCAGACACTTACTGGTGACTAAATCGGAAGAGAATCAAGATTTCCTTTCACGGACTAGTGGGAAAATAAATCTCACGGGGATTATCGATTCTGAATGTTGCCGAGAGCAACTGCTGCAAATGTGTGTAACACCTCAAAGTTTGCCCTCCTCTTCTTGGGACTAGTTTAGTATTTTGCATTTCATTTTTTAGGGAATTAGGAATTTGCATATGGCATATCATGTGAGAACAAGCAAGTCATCCTCCTAAGTCTTTCTCAGAAGATAGAGAGGTTGAAAGATTCAGGCCTGAGGGTCTCATGGATTGATCACCAGCCATCTGAGGGTTTGTGCTTCAATTAGGGTTTTCTTGGTTCTTCAAGGAGGTTGAGAATTATCTTGATTGCAAGGGTACATCATCATCATCATGGTTATGTCATCCTCAAAGGTTTCAGAATTCATGCTCAGATTCCTTGGGATTAGGGTTTTGACCTCTGGTCAACCCTAATCAGTGCCATTCTACCAATCAGGGTTTCTCAAGGAGATGGGGTTTATTTCTTGGATGGAGATCATATGGTCATTATATTGAGCTTGTACAAGTTAAGGGTTTCATTTTGGAGCCCTTTCATCAAGTGGTTGAGGCTCAAAATCATCTGTACATGTTTAAGTCATCTAGGGCTCAGAAAAGTCAACTGCAAGTCAACTGAGGGTTTGGAAGTGGAGAAATGAGTTTCAACATCTCATTCATGTCCAAAAGAGGCTTATTTATCATTACAAATGCATATCTTGAAGAGTTTGAAGTCATGGCAAAAGTTGCCAAAAATGGAAAGTGACCCATAATTGAAAGTTTCCAAAAATGGAAAGGTTTTGGTTCAAATTCAACTTGATCTTGCATCATCAAAGAAGTTTCAAATTAATTTTTGCCCAACATGAAAGTTGAAGATCTCTCTCTCCCATTTCCAAAAAGTCCAAGATCATGAATTTATGATGGATGGTGGAGGAGATATGGTCCAATCATTTCCAAGTGTGCATGGGATTTCAAAAGGGCATATCTTTTGGTTCATAACTCCAAATTTGGTGGTTCTTTTTGCAAAATGCTTCTCATGTCATGAAGTTTCCAAATCAATCATCACATGGCATAAAATGTTATCACATAATCATTTGCTATTTCAAGTCAATTTTGGAGGGAAAATGGCCAATTTGAAATTGGTGCATTGTATGGACTAAATGCCATTGCCAACATGTGCATGGGAAGATTTTGAGTGAAAATGAGCTCCCATATGGCACTGTTCATGCATGCATTAGCCATGCACCACCAAATTTCATTTTTGTCACCACACCTTATCTTGCTTAACTTCAACTAAACCTTGATTAATTTTAATTAAAATAGGATTAGTACATGGTATATATACTTAATCATAACATAATTTGGAAGAGTTTTAATCATTTTCACCATTTTTTAGATCTAGAAGTTTTTCCCTCCATTTTTTCTCCAAACCAAAACTCAATTTTCTTCCACATAACCTTGCTATCTTCTTCCATATTCTTGTTCCTTGGTATGGATTCAGCATAGATCAAGCATTGAATCATCATTTTTGGACCAGAATTGTGCATGTGAAGCTCAAGAACTCAAAAATGGCAAAGGAAAATTAAGCAAGATCTACACGTTTCCAAGCTTCAATTTCTTCATCAAACATCACTACAAGTGTTCTAGAGTTGATTTGGATCATTGCAAGGCCTTGGATCGTGCGTTTTCAAGAACTGCTCTTCAAGAGGTCACATTTTCGATCCTTTTAATTCTCTGTTTTGTATGCATAATCTTGTAGAATTTTGAATGCTGATGATATTCGTGAAAATTTCATGTAAAATGATGCAATATTCATGAAGTTATGTGGAATTGAAGTTTTGTAGATCTAGAATGTTTTGATTCGATTCTTGAAATTCATGATGAATTTGCATGAAATAATGATTGATCTATGTTCCTCAATGCATGGCCGTTCGTTTGGTGTATTAATTTTGAAATTCTGGAAACTTTGAAAAAAATCTGGAAATTTGTGATGAACTTCATCACTGTTCTTCATCTCCTTCGTGAGGAAGATGAAGATCTGCATTTTTACGTCGGTTCTGCGTCCTTTGCGTCGGTTTGGACCGTCGCTATGCTGAACTAGGGCTCGCTGCCAAAACGGCAGCGTTTAAAGGCCAGGCGCGCTACTTTTCAAAATGCTACCAGGTTCGATTCCTGGTAGCAGTGTTTTTCAAATTAATTTCCTTATTACCTTTTTCCCTCCAATTTCCACATGTTCATGATCATTTTATTTCACATTTTTTTACCAACTTTAAAAATCCATAATAAATTGAAAAATGGCTCAATTAATTCCAAATTTTTTGTAGCATGACCCTATGTTTGTCTAGAATGTTTTGGTGGTATTTTGATGATTTTACACATTCTGTATTTTGAATTGTGGTTGAGTATGTGAACATGTACATATTTGTGACCTTGCTCCATTCATGCTAGTGTAAAATGCTCAATATTGATCCAATTGCTAATATATTTTGCATGATGATTCTTGACATGATAACTGACATTTTGGTCTTGGTTTGGTATTTTTCCCATTTACCATTTCTGTTTTGTGTACATGTTAACATGGTGTGACAATTTGTGTCACACCTTTGGATGTCTAACTTGTGCCATTTTATTTCCATGCCATTTGAACTTGGATGCTTCTGATTTTTTGTATGATGATCATGTTGGATGTGTTGAATGCTCATAATTTTTTCCATAATTATTTGAATCATTTCTGTTTTAATTTGGATTTTTCATTCTCAATGTCCAAATATGAGCTTTGAAATTGTCTTTGAATTCTCTTGCACATGAAATGCCTTTGCTTGATGATTTTGTTCTGGTCCTTTTTAGGACATGTTAATATGTGTTTGAAGTTGCAATGTGTTGAATTTCAGCTCCTGTTTTGAATTTTTTGTTCACCTTTGACCCTAGGCTTTGACCTAGTGGTATGTACTTACATGTGAGCTTTGAATTTCAGGATCAAGCACTTAATCTCCATGGTTGATGATACTTCATCATTTAAATGTTGATATTTGCTATTGATTGCTAACATTTGCTGTTTTGCAGGTTGATGATAGCTCATTTGACTTTGCTTTAGGGTTTATTTGTTGTACATTGGGATTGTCTGTTTGATATTGACTGTTGTCTGTTTGTCTGAATTCTGTACTGATTGGTTTAGTTGTTTCCACAGGTACCTAAGTTGCTTTAAGTTCATTTGAACTTTGCTTTGCTTTGCTGTGGTTGGCATACCACTTAGGTATAATTCCTTGATCTTCATGTAGTCTGGAAGACCTGCTGTTACTGGCAGGCACCTGTCTGAAGCCCTCCTTAAGAGGCCATGTTTTTGTTTGTTTAATTTTGTGCCAAGCAGGTTAAGTCCTCTTAAGAGGCAATTGACAGATAAAAGGGATGTGTAATCCATCCCCTGCTATTCTGTTGTGTCATTCATCTTGCTCACACCATGTGTTGATGCACTTTGAATAAAAACCAAAGATCTTGTAGTGTCAGTCATGTGGAGAAGAGTTCCTTCATTCTGAACTCCCACAATTTCTATTGATTAAAGCTCTCCCAGGCCAGGGATAAGAGCTGTGAGGTCTTACCCTCACTTCCCATTTCATCTGCTTCACCCTAACTCTCAATGTTAGGGTTAAGAGCTCAAAACACCCATTCCAGTTGGCTTGTTTGTCGAGGTTGACATGACCCCTTGACTAAAGCCCAACCTTGCTTGAGCCTCTTGGTTGTGTATAGTGTGTGCTATTTGCTTTTAATGTTTATCTGCTTAGCTTCTCATCTCCTTTCTGTAGGAGTCGTATGATTAACTTTTGAGGAAGTTGACGTATGTAGAGATAGACTTGAGTTGACTCACTGCCTGTGTGAGTCAAACTCTTGTTAGATACCTCAACCTAGGACTATTGTGGATTGCATGACAATTATTAGGCTCAATTCAGTCTCCCTTTTAGTTTGTTATTTCCCGGTCTCTGGTTAGGAGAAAGTTTCTCCCCTGTTAAGGGGAACTACGTTGCCCTGATCCTCATACCAGATGAGGTACGTAGGCAGGAGATCGTGCGAGATCTCTCCGGGCACCCTTTTTCTTTTTGTGTGTGTTTGCTTGACAGCTAGCAGGCTCGAGTACCGGACTCCTTGTTAGCTTGTTTAATCAACCTTTGTGTTCCTTTTGACGACTCAGCGTCCGGTTAACCTCTTGTTTGCTTGGAGTCTGACGTAAGTCCATCGATTGGCAGTCGGTTTCCTGTGTGTGTTTGCTTGGAGTCTGATGTAAGTCCAGCGATTGGCATTCGGTTTCCCGTTTGTTTGTTGTGTGCTTGGAGTCTGACGTAAGTCCAGCGATTGACAGTCGGTTTCCTGTGTGTGTTTGCTTGGAGTCTGATGTAAGTCCAGCGATTGGCATTCGGTTTCCCGTTTGTTTGTTGTGTGCTTGGAGTCTGATGTAAGTCCAGCGATTGTCATTCGGTTTCCTGTTTGTGTTTGTGTGCTTGGAGTCGGACGTAAGACCAGCCTTTGGCAGTCTGTTTCCATTTGTGTGTTTGTTTTGACGTCTCAGCATCTGTGCGTGTGTTTTGTTTCGGCGTGCGTTAGCCGAACTACGGTAGCTCTGATTCTCATTCCAGATGAGATACGTAGGCATAGCATGCGATATCCTAGCGAGCCCGTTCCCCTCTCTTTCCATCTGTGTTTTGTTCCAGTGTGTGTGCATTCTTTGAGCGGTTTTAGCAACCTTTTTCTATCCTTTCCGAGCGTGGATCCCGTCGAGTACGACGGATGCGTAGGGGTGCTAATACCTTCCCTTCGCATAACCGACTCCCGATCCTTGCAATCTCCGGTCGTAAGACCATTTCCTTTCCAGGTTTACTTCGAGCGTTTCCTTTCCCTCTTTTGGGATAAATAACGCACGGTGGCAGCTTTGTTTGTTTGCTTTTTCCCGCCGGTTGTTTTTCGCGGATGCGACAGCTGGCGACTCTGCTGGGGAACTAGAGAAGTTGACCTCTTGCTGGTCCATCTTCCCTAAGCGAGTCTCTCCTAGCGCTCTCTAGGATAGTTTAGGTTGCTTGTGCTGCTCTATTTATTGCATTTACGATCATTATATTTTGTATATATTTGCATATATGTTTGCATGCATCATATTATCATTGTGCTGTCTTCTGTACAGGTGGTTTCTCTGATTTGGGGGTGGGTGTTCTGAGTGGGGCTAAAACCCAGGCCCGAGTATACACCTAGGATTAGTGTGGTCTCACGTTTCCTCACATGTTGGATCAGCATGTTGTTGCGACGTGACATACCACAAGCCGGACGAGGTTCTTCTGAGTGAGCTCTTCCTTAGTGGGGTATTCCACTTTGGTTGGGTTATCTCTTTAGGGCTGTTGACTTCGGTGACCGTTCTTTCCCGGATCTTTGGTTTAGATGATCTTAAGAGAGCTGCAACGACACACCCGAAAGGGCAAACCCGTTGAGTATCTTTGCCCGATTGTCGAGACCATTATCCTCCTTAGGATGACCTAATTAGAATTCAGCTGTGAGGGGAGGGTTGATTCTTACAGATGCATGTTCTGATGGTGACTTTGATGGTGACTAATGATTCAGCCGTTGGTCAAAGTCTTATTTATAAGTCGGATTTATGGATATTTATTTCTGAGACGCCGGAATGCTGTCCACGGTATTTATCAGTGGGGATCCGTTTATTTCAGGATTCCCTGGGCTGGTTCAGAGGATCTGGTGGTTATCTGTTCAGAGGACTTTCTGGTGATGATGGTGATGTATTCTCCGATTCTGTTTATTTCGGAACTCCCGAGTTGGATTTATGGTTGCTCAGTACCTCAGATGGTTGAGATCAATTCAGAAACCGGAATCCAGTAAAGGGGTTGTTCAGATGACTTGGAGGATGGCACAGTGCATTGCATTCATGCATCAGCATCATTCACATTTTGCATTTATCTGCATCTAACTCATGTTTATCCATATGTAGGGGACATTCTTGATCGAGATCCTGGTTGAGAGGCTTCTTTGTTCCAGACATGAGGCCCGGCTTGAAAGATGACATCGTCTACAGTTTCTTCAATCCAGAGATTGATGTGTTGAGGGATATGATAGCATTGATTACACCTGACCATGTGGGGTTGTTCCGTGAGGATTATGGTGGTATTCTGAAGGTGGTTTTCAGGCTTATTGATACAGATAAGAGTGCCGTCCACACTTTTCTCCAGTTTTATGACCCGTGTTTGAGATGCTTCGTTTTCCCGGATTACTTGTTGGGACCTTTGATGGAGGACTACGCCAGCATCTTGGGTCTCCCGATCAGGGACCAAATTCCGTTCTACGTCACTAAGGAGGAACCTAATGTTGCCGAGATTTCTCGTGCTCTTTATTTGAGCCCAGAGGTGACCAAGGGGGGTTTGAAGGAGAAGGGGAAGTTGCCCGGTTTTCATCTGAGTTTCTTAGAGACTAAAGCCAAGGATCATGCTGTTGTGGGTAATTGGAGGGCCGTTTGTGCTTTGATTGCTGTGAGCATCTATGGGATCATCTTATTTCCTAATCAAAAGAACTTTGTGGACATTAATGCCATCCGGGTGTTTATGCAGAGGAATCCTATTCCTACCTTGGTTGGGGATGTTTATTACTCGGTCCATAATCGGAACGAGAAGAGGCGAGGGGGATTGATTAGATGTTGTGCTCAACTGTTGCACAAATGGTTTATGGGGTATTTGCCTTCCAGAGGTGCTTTTGTTTCTCTTGATCCTACGGTTAATTGGGCGACCAGGTTGATGGGTTTGCGGGCCAAGGACATAGCTTGGACTCACAATGGTATGGCTGGACGAAACTTCATTTATAGTTGTGGGAGCTTTCCCAATGTGCCTCTTATAGGAGTTCAGGGTTGCATTAATTACAACCCGACGCTTCTTAGGAGACAAATGGGGTTTGCTATGGAGGTTCCTCCTCTCGAGTGTGAGATTTAGGAGTCTTTCTACTTCCCAGCTGAGGGTAATCTGTCCCAGTTGATGCAAGTGTCTGGGGCATGGTGTAACATTCAGAGGAAGGGCAAGGTTCCTTTTGGTAAGGTTAATAACAGGTCTCTTCCTCCATTTGATGATTGGCTTAGGAAGAGGATTGAGCTCACACATCTACCATTTCCTGGAGGTGATCCTTGGTGTCCATTGATTGAGGGGCCACGTTCTTCTGTCAGCATGGAAGAGTTCCTTGAGATGAAGAAAGCCAGAGATCAACTGCAAGCAGAGAAGACTGAGTTGGAGATGAGTGTTGCTAGGATTCAGATGGCTAATCAGGAAATCAAAGGGAGAATAGAAGACCAGGATAAGAGACATGCCATGGAGGTGAAGCGCTTTGAGATAGATACTGCCTATTACCGCAAGATCAGCCAAGCGTTGGAGTCGTCTACAAAGGAGCATGACCTTACCAAGGAGAAGTTTGCTAGAGCCTTGAGGGATATTGAAGATGAGAAGAGGAGACAAATCCTTGTGAAGAATCAGAGAGATGCCAGAGCTAAAGTCCTTGCCACAGAATGGGAAATTGAGAAAGCAAAGATTATTGCTGAGAGAGATCATTATCTTGTTGAGAGAGATCATTATTTTCGACAGATGAAGATTCACCAGAAGGAGATAGGAAGATTGCAGCAGAAGAACACCGAGCTTAGGTTCGCCGTGAAGTTTACCAGGATGGTTGATGATGCAGAGCCCTCTGGGGGACCTCCTTCAGTGTAGACTTTTGTTATCATGTGTTGGATTACCGTCAGGCCTATTGACGGAATTCACTTGCTTGAATTTTCTTTATGATTCTGGAGAATTGTATTAGATTTGTATCAGCCTGATGTATGACTTTTGCACGTGTAGTGCACTTTTGATATACAGTGGTTATTTTCATTCAGTGATCGATCTTCGAGCTTTATTTGCTTTCCTGTGCACACTCACATCACACACACATGGTTGGGGGTATCTTTGCTAAATAATATATCTCTGATCTGTATGGTGAAACCAGATGATTGATATCAGGATATTGCTGTCAAATTATTATCTGTCTCGATGAAACCAGGATCGAAAGACAGAGTGTTCCTCATATGGATAGACATTTCATTCATGCATGAATCATAATAACTTGTCTTCTATTTTGCAGGTGTCAGTTTTTAACGTGCTTGATTGTTTCAGGAATCATTGCTCGCGCACGTAGAATCATTCCTCTGCACGCAACACGTCCGCACAGATATCCTACTAGACGCAACACATCCAGGCTGATGGATCTACCCAACGCAGATTTTCTCGAGCTGAAGGAGAAAATGAACGAACTGATCAATGTCATGCAAGGGTTTGCCATGGGGCAAAAAGAACTTGCTGATAAAGTGGAGAAGCTCGAGCGGGATTCAACTGCTAACAGTGGTGTCAATTTAGAGGGTGTCTCCAATCATGGTCTTGGTGGTTCCAGGGATGGAGGAGATCTCGGAAAGAAGATAACTGCTGGTGTGGTGACAAATAATGGGGGTAGTTTTGGTGTTGCCACAAGCGGTAGACCAGGTCCGATGGCCAATAATATGAAGGACAGTTTGTTTCCTCCTTTCTTCGGGGCCGAGGAGGATAAAGAGGAAGACAGAGAAGCAGATCAGTTCTCCATGCTGAATGAACAGTTCGGGAATACGGTGTTCAACCGCCAAACAAAGAAATTCAGGTGCTGGCGGAGAAAATCAGGGCTCTAGAAAGTTATGCTACTCCGGGAGTTGTCAATATGTCAAATATGGGGCTGGTTGAGGGGATTGTGATTCCGCAAAAGTTTAAAGCACCTGCGTTTGACAAGTATAATGGGAGTTCTTGCCCGGAAACTCACCTCCAGGCTTTTGTCCGTAAGATTTCTGCTTATACAATGGACCAGAAGCTTTGGATGTACTTCTTCCAGGACAGTCTGTCTGGGGGGTCTTTAGAATGGTACACCAAGCTGAGGTCGTCTGATATCAAGAGCTGGCAGGATCTTGGAGATGCATTCTTTAAACAATACCAATTTAATGCTGATATGGCTCCTAGTCGTACCCAGCTGCAGGGTATGTCTCAGAAGCCTAATGAGGGGTTTAAAGAGTATGCACAGAGGTGGAGGGAGCTGGCTGCCCGAGTCCAACCTCCGTTGGTAGACCGAGAAATGTCAGATCTGTTTATGGGTACCCTTCAGGGGACATTTGCAGAGAGGGTGGTTGGATGCTCGGTTACCAACTTTGCTGATATTGTGGTGGCCGGAGAAAGAATCGAAAGTTGGTTAAAGATGGGGAAAATCCAGGGTAGTGCTTCGTCATCTGGATCGAAGAAGCCCTTTGGGAATGGTAAGAGAAAGAAGGAGGATGATACCAGTGCTGTGTACGCCCAGAGGGGACAGAGTAGGGATCGTTACTAGCAGCACACTGCTGCGGTAACAATTCCCGCTGACAATCAACCTGCACAACAACAACAACCACAACAGCAACGACAACCATTTCAACAGAGACCGCAGAGGACCGGGTATCAGGTGAGAGGGCGAATGAATGATCGTCAATTTGATAGACCACCTGTAACCTACTCATTCTTATTGAAAAAGTTAAAGGACTTGGGGTTGGTTCAGTTGAGGACTTTGGCTCCTTTGAGACCTGATCAGAGGCCTCCTAACTACGATGAGAACGCCAAGTGCGAATTCCACTCTGGTGCCCCTGGACACAATGTAGAAAATTGTAAAGCTTTTAAGCATGTGGTCCAGGATTTGGTGGATTCTAAGGCAATAAATTTTGCTCCATCTCCAAATGTGAATGCTAATCCCATGCCCGCGCATGGTCAAATGGGGGTGAATGCAATTTCAGAGGATGGAAGAACAGTTGGGCTGATGAGTATATACCAGTTGAAGACTCCGTTGGCTAAGGTCAAAAGACAATTGTTGAAGAGTGGGGTCTTCCCGGGTTGTGATGACTGTTGTGCTGCGTGCACTGTTGCTATCAATGGGTGTGTTTTCTTGAGGGAGGCTGTCCAGAAGATGATGGATGAGGGAAGCCTCAGATTTGAAAAGATTGATTCGGGGAAGGAAGATGTCTCCACCATAACCATTTACTTCGACCCGGTTGATTTGTCAACGCTGGCAGATGCGGCTCTAGTTACTATCACGGTACCTGGGCCAATTCCTTATGACAAAGATGATGCCGTGTCGTGGCATTATGGTGGAGAGGTCTATTGTAATGGGGAAAAGTTGGATGATCAGACTGCGGATGAAACCACCATTTCAAAGGTGGATAATGCCAGACCTAGTGATTTCACTCGCAGTGGAAGATTGTTTGCCCCTGATGCTTTGAGAAGTGGGGAAGGAGAAAAAGAAAAGAAAGAAAAGGTCGAGGCTTTAGCCAGGGCAAGAGGAAAGCAGGTGGTAAATGAGGGTACTCCTGTGGTGACACCGGCGCCTGGTGGGTCGGAAAAAGAACTTGATGATGAAGCTGAAGAATTTCTTAGGATCATAAAGAAGTCAGAGTACAAGCTTGTTGACCATCTGCAGCAGACCCCATCCAAGATCTCAATCTTGTCATTGTTGCTGAGCTCCGAGGGGCATAGGGAGGCTTTGCTGAAAATACTGAAAAGAGCCTATGTTCCCCAGGAGATAACAATCAATCAGTTGGAGAAGGTGGTGTCAAACGTCAATGCCAGCCATGGGCTGGGTTTCACTGATATGGATCTGACGGTGGATGAGCGTAATCATAATCGGGCTTTACACATTGCTATGGAGTGTAAAGGAGCCATGCTTTCGCACATGTTGGTTGATACCAGCTCCTCTTTAAATGTGTTGCCAAAGAAAGCCCTGGCGAAGCTGGACTGTGAAGGGTTAACCTTGACGCCCACTGACCTGATAGTGAGAGCTTTTGACGGTTCGAAGAGGACTGTGTTTGGGGAAGTGGAGCTCCCTGTGAAGATCGAGCCCGAGATGTTCAAGTCGGTATTTTATGTCATGGATATTCAGCCGGCATACAGTTTCCTGTTGGGTCGCCCATGGATACATGCTGCAGGGGCAGTGACTTCGACTTTGCACCAGAAGCTGAAGTATATCTGGGATGGGCAGGTCGTCACCGTTTGTGGGGAAGAAGACATCTTCGTCAGCCACCTATCATCGTTCAAGTATGTTGAAATGGACGGTGAGATATTTGAAACACCGAGTCAGGCGTTTGAAACCGTCAAGGTGGAGAATGCTCTTTTTGCCAAAGAAGAGGAGAAGCTGTCCATTTCTTCGTACAAGCAGGCTACTGAGGTGGTGAAGAATGGGGAAGCTCCAGGTTGGGGGAAGATGATGGACATCGCCGCCAAGAAAGATAGATTTGGAGTGGGTTATCAACCGGGCCGAGGCTTGTCTGGACAGGGCAGAGGACGTCGTACGTCATTCACGTTCACCAGTGCTGGAATGCTGGATCCAGATCACATCTGTATGGTGGGTGAAGAAGTTGACAGTGACTGTGAGCTAGATCAATGGATAAAGCCATGCGAACCAGGGATGGAAGTCCAGAAATGGGAGGCCGAAAAGATCATCACTGTCACTCTACTTGAAGAGTAATATTTTTCTGTTTTTCAATTTTGTCTGCATGAAAGCCATGCGTTTTGCCCGAAACGTAATGGTTCATTGTAAGGGCCACCTCATGTTTCATTTTGCAATATTTGCATCATTAATAAATGGATGTTTTTCAATTAAAAGCGGTGTTCCCTGTTTTTCATTTATTTTTGCAGTTTAATAAAAACAAAAATAAAAATGGCAATGTTCGTTTTCATTTTTATTTGCTTCGCTCCGGTTCTAAAGCAATGCATGAATCAACATTCATGCAGATGCGATCATTCTCCGGATCTCATTGATAACAATCCTGTTACACCCTCATATGACTTCGACAATCCGATCTATCATGCCGAAGAAGAAGGAGAAGAAGATTGTGAATTGCCGGAGGAATTAGCCAGGTTGTTAAAACAAGAGGAGAAGGTGATTCAGCCGCACGAGGAACAGGTAGAGGTTGTGAATCTGGGTACCGACAAGGTCAGAAAGGAAGTGAAAGTTGGGGCTGCTTTGGAGGCGAGTGTTAAGAGCAGAATGATAGCGTTGTTGAAAGAATCAGTTGATATCTTCGCCTGGTCTTATCAGGATATGCCAGGGTTGGATACCGATATCGTTGTGCACAAGCTACCGTTGAGAGTAGATTGTCCTCCAATGAAGCAGAAGTTGCACAGAACTCGACCTGAGATGGCCATGAAAATCAAAGAGGAAGTGTAGAAGCAGTTGGATGCTGGTTTCCTCGCTGTTACTAATTATCCGCCTTGGGTCGCGAATATTGTGCCGGTCCCGAAGAAGGATGGGAAGGTGAGAATGTGTGTGGACTACCGGGATTTGAACAGAGCTAGCCCGAAGGATGATTTCCCGCTACCTCACATTGATGTGTTGGTAGATAATACAGCTCAATTCTCGGTGTTTTCCTTCATGGATGGCTTTTCTGGCTATAATCAAATCAAAATGTCGCCAGATGATATGGATAAAACAACGTTCATCACACCGTGGGGCACTTTTTGCTATAAGGTGATGCCATTTGGTCTCAAGAACGCCGGTGCTACTTATCAGAGGGCCATGGTGACTTTGTTTCATGATATGATTCATCATGAAATCGAATGCTATGTTGATGACATGATAGCAAAGTCCCAAACAGAAGATGGGCATTTGGTGGATCTGGCCAAGTTGTTTGACCGATTGAGACAATTCAGACTGAGGTTGAATCCGAATAAGTGCACTTTCGGAGTGCGGTCCGGTAAATTGCTGGGGTTTATAGTAAGCGAAAGAGGAATCGAGGTTGATCCTGCTAAAGTAAAAGCAATAAGAGAAATGCCTGAACCGAGAACAGAGAAAGAGGTTCATGGTTTCTTAGGTAGATTGAACTACATTTCACGGTTCATATCTCATCTAACAGCCACGTGTGAACCAATATTCAAGTTATTGAGAAAAGATCAAGCGGTCAGGTGGAATAATGATTGCCAAGCGGAATTTGAAAAAATAAAAGAGTATTTGCAGGAGCCTCCGATTCTGATGCCTCCTGTGGAGGGACGACCGTTAATCCTGTACTTGACGGTCCTCGAGGGGTCTATGGGGTGTGTATTGGGGCAGCATGACGAGTCTGGTCGAAAAGAGCATGCCATATACTACCTTAGCAAAAGGTTTACCGACTGTGAAACAAGATATTTACTGCTCGAGAAAACTTGTTGTGCTTTGGTATGGGCTGCTCGCCGACTGAGGCAGTATATGCTGGTTCATACCACTTTGTTGATTTCCAAGATGGATCCAATCAAGTATATTTTTGAAAAGCCAGCATTGACCGGACGGGTTGCGAGGTGGCAAATGATTTTGACTGAGTACGATATACAATATACTTCTCAGAAAGCAATCAAGGGGAGTGTATTGTCTGATTACCTCGCCCAACAACCCATTGAGGATTATCAACCGATGAAGTTTGAATTCCCTGACGAGGACATCATGTTTCTCAAATCGAAAGATTGCGAGGAACCAATCCCGGAGGAGGGGCCTGACCCTGAATCCGAATGGATTCTGATGTTTGATGGGGCCGTTAACGTGAATGGTAGCGCGGTGTTGGTGCTGTTTTGGTTACGCCGAAAGGATCCCACATTCCTTTTGCTGCCCGACTAACATTTGAGTGCACCAACAACGTGGCTGAATACGAAGCTTGCATATTGGGTATTGAAGAGGCGATTGATTTGAGGATCAAGAACCTTGTCATATATGGAGATTCAGCTTTGGTTGTGAATCAGGTTAACGGAAAATGGTATACGCATCAATCTCATTTGATTCCATACCGGGACTATACGAGGAGACTGTTGACGTTCTTCACCAAGGTGAAATTGCATCATGTGCCGAGAGAAGAGAATCCGTTGGCAGATGCTTTGGCTACTCTGGCTGCCTTGATTAAGGTGCAGTGGTGGAATCAGTTCCCAAGTGTTAAGGTGGGGCGTCTGGATAGACCGACTTATGTGTTTGCTGTTGACACAATGCCTGACGATGAGAAGCCGTGGTATTACGATATCAAGCGCTATTTGGAAACCCAAGAATATCCTGAGGGAGCACCCAAGAAGGACCGAAAGACTCTGAGGAGGTTGGCCATGGTGTTCTATCTGAACAAGGATGGGGTTTTGTACAAGCGGAATTTCGATTGGGTCTTGCTCAGATGCGTCGATGACAAAGAAGCAAACCAGTTGATGAAAGAGGTTCACGAGGGGTCATTCGGTACCCATGCCAGTGGGAATGCAATGGTGAAAAAGTTGTTACGAGCTGGTTATTATTGGATGACAATGGAGGCCCAATGTTTCAATTTTGTGCGGAAGTGTCATAAATGCCAGATTTATGCTGACAAGGTGCACGTGCCTCCAAACCCGTTGAGCTTAATATCGTCTCCGTGGCCGTTTGCTATGTGGGGCATTGATATGATCAGAAAAATTGAGCCTACGACTTCGAATGGGCATCGGTTCATATTAGTGGCTATTGATTACTTCACCAAGTGGGTGGAAGCAGCCTCTTATGCAAACGTGACGAAGCAGGTCGTGGCCAGGTTCCTGAAGAGAGACATCATTTGCAGATATGGGGTTTCCGAAAGAATCATTACTGATAATGGTTCTAATTTGAACAACAAGATGATGGCAGAACTGTGCCTGGAATTCAAGATCGAGCATCACAATTCTTCTCCTTATCGTCCGAAAATGAATGGGGCGGTCGAGGCAGCCAATAAGAATATTAAGAAGATTATGCAGAAAATGGTCGTGACCTATAAAGATTGGCACGAGATGTTGCCGTTTGCGTTACATGGGTACCGAACCTCGGTGCGTACATCTACTGGGGCAACGCCTTTCTCACTTGTATATGGGATGGAAGCGGTGCTACCGGTTGAGGTCCAGATCCCATCACTGAGAGTCCTGATGGACGTGAAATTGCAAGAGGCTGAATGGGTAAGGACTCGGTACGAAGAATTGAGCCTGATTGAGGAAAAAAGGCTGGTGGCCATCAGTCATAGGCAGTTGTACCAGCAGAGAATGAAGCGCGCTTTTGACCGAAAGGTGCGACCTCGGGTATATCACGTGGGAGACATGGTGTTGAAAAGGATCCTTCCTCCTCAAAACGATCGAAGGGGCAAGTGGACACCCAACTATAAAGGTCCATTCGTGGTCAAGAAGGTTTTCTCTGGCGGAGCCTTGTTGTTGACGACCATGGATGGCGAGGATTTTCCATCCCCTGTGAATGCGGACGCAGTTAAAAAATACTTCGTATAAAGAGACCCGCTGGACGAAAAGAATAAAATAGTCCAGGCAAAAATGGGCATCCCGGCGAACCAAGAAAAAATGATGAAAAGGTTCGGGCAAAAATTAGGGATAAAAAGAAAAAACTGTACACCCGGCAAGTCGAAAACCTGAAAAGGCGGCTTGGGCAAAAAAGGGTATCCCGGTGGACTGAAAACCCGAAAGGGCGGTCCAGGCAAAAGAGGGATTGAAACGAACAACTGCGTCTAGCATGATCGTTTGTGCTTGGGTTAAGACACATGGATAATCCCCGACAGGGATCAGTCGGAACCGTCTTGTTCAGAAGGCAGAAAGCACGGAAAGTCTGAGGACATATGGGGTGTAACCGAGTTGGAACTCGATGAGATCGCGGTTTCCCATTGCCATTAGGATAGATTTTTCCTTTTGTGCGCAATTACCTCTTTTCAGGAATTGCTTCCTTTGTATTGCTCAATTTTGAGCCACACTTTTTTCAATCAATAAAATGCATATTCAGTCAAATAATTTTGTTTTTGTTTTCATTTCCGCTTTGATTGCAAAAACATCCGTTTATTGTGATAAGGAATCTTTGTATTTTGATACATGGAGGTCCCTTCCAATGCATGTTTATAAGATTGAAAACTTGAAATCTTATTTGGAAGGTGGAGTGACCCAAATGTTGAAATTTTGGCACGCCTGGGGCACGTTTTTATCTAACGATCTCTTTTGTAGGTGTTGTTAGATATTTTCACTCACTTGCAAGTTGTGATGTGAAGCCTTTTTGACAAGAGATCCCCGTGGAGTCCAGTCAGGGACAAGAGGATTGAAGAATGGTGAAAAGACAACGAAAGACGTGCGGCGATCCTTGAGAATTAATCAAGAAGACTCTTCAAAGTCTGAAGACTGGAAAGTTTGTATGAATCCAGGGAGTGCGATCTCTGTGGAGTACGGAGAAGTCGAGAATACAAGGTGATGAATCAGAAAAGTCTAGACGAGTCTGGGAGCTCTCAAAAGTGGAAATTTGATATTGGGTTTAGATGTTGAATACCAGGGTTCGACGAGTCAACGGGTGTTCTGTGCCAGACTTTCCTTGTTTCCCCAAGCAGAGTTGGGATTATTACCTCCCCAGCAGATTCAAGGTCTGTGATTTCCCTAGCAGGGTCGGGATGGTTATCTCCCCAGCATGTTTGAGATCGGTGTTTCCTCAGTAGCCAGGCCTGAAGGTTGCTATTGCCCCAGCGGAGGTGTCCGTTGCTGGCTTTTCCCCAGCATGTCAAAGATTGTTGTTTTCCCCACAAAATGCGTTGGTGGTTTCTTCCCCAGCGAAGTCCCCAAGTGGATCGGGTTCAGTGGAGGTCATCCTTGGTAAGGGTGGTCCTTTCCCCAACGGCAGTGCTATTCCCCAGCAGGGTGGAGGTTGGAGTGTTGTTGAGTTCCTCAGCAGAGTGCCTCGAGCTCCCCAGAAGAGTCCCTTGAGGGGGATACTTTTTATGCATTCATCATTTAGGAGATCATAGAATATTGTATAATAAATTGCGTAGCATTTCCATGATTATGGAGCATTACGCTAAAAAAAATCATGCATCATCATTGCAAGTATAAGCTAGTCTCAAGCCGTGGTTACCGTTTGAGATTTGGTTTCGCCAGTGGGTGAAGATGCTACTCAAGCCGTGGTTACCGTTTGAGAAGTGGTTTCGCTAGTTAGAAGATCAGCATCAGCATTGCAAGCATCAGTTACTCGAGCTGTGGTTACCGCTTGGGAGTTGGTTTCGCCGGATGGTGAAGATGTTACTCCGAAGAGTTTAGCATCGTGGTGTTGGGTCAACCATATTCCCCAGTAGTGCGATATTGGAGGAGATTTCTGTCGTGCGAGATAGAAGTTGGAAGATGTTACTCTGAGGAGTTTAGCATCATGACGTTGAAGTAACAATGTTCCCCAGTAGTGCGATATTGGAGGAAATTTTTCTATCGGGCGGAGATGGAAATAAAATCAAAGAACGTTTCGCGATCAGCGCGAAAATACATTTCAATTGAAGAAAGGGAAGTGTTGCGGCATTTTCTGGAGAACGGGGTTCAAATAGAGATTGGAGTTGAAGATTATATCCGGGATGAGGTCCTCAGGATTGTCTTCTGATCATGTGTCACCTTAGACTTTGGCTGAGGCCAACAGAGGTCGTTATGGGTGTCTTCTAAGGAAGAGATGCACATGTTACCTTCCTTTCGTGAAGGTGTACCCTCTGATATGCCGCCATCAGAGTGGTGTTTTGGTGTTATTTCCGACATTGCCAGCGGAATTATCACAAGAAAATGGAGAAAGGGGTTCAAATGGAGAGGAGGAGATGTTGGGCATTTTCTAGAGAGCGGGGTCCAAATGGAGAAAGGGAGACATGGGGTGTTTTCTGGAGAACGGGGTTCACAACGGAGATCACGAGTTATCGTCAGGCGACTGGGGTTCAATTGGAGAGCGGGGTTCATTGTTTGGCAAACAAGACTACTATGAAGGTGTCGGGGTTCAATTGCGGTGATCCGGGATCATCTGCACGAAAGAAAATATTTGTTCGGGGTCCAGGAAAAGAAAAAAAAACCATCAATCAAAAAAAGTTTCGGGGTTCAAGAGAAAGTAAAATAAATAAATAATAATAATCCCCAGCGGATGCGGCGTTCGGGCCATGGTTGTTCCTGTGTTACCATTTATTTTGGTATCCAGGTCAACATTCCTTTTCGGTACTCATGCCGACTTTCACCGTGCCAGACAGATTCTTCTTTTGAGATTGCTTCTTTGCCGATTCTGACAGGCATTGTTAATTATTTCCCATCAGAGTGCAAATTGTTCGTCTGTTCTTGGTATTCAATCACTCTTCATCCTGATCATCTGAAAGTCGAGGCTATTCATATCAACAGGTTCACAGTGGATTGAATAGGGGCAGCTGTAACACCTCAAAGTTTGCCCTCCTCTTCTTGGGACTAGTTTAGTATTTTGCATTTCATTTTTTAGGGCATTAGGAATTTGCATATGGCATATCATGTGAGAACAAGCAAGTCATCCTCCTAAGTCTTTCTCAGAAGATAGAGAGGTTGAAAGATTCAGGCCTGAGGGTCTCATGGATTGATCACCAGCCATCTAAGGGTTTGTGCTTCAATTAGGATTTTCTTGGTTCTTCAAGGAGGTTGAGCATTATCTTGATTGCAAGGGTACATCATCATCATCATGGTTATGTCATCCTCAAAGGTTTCAGAATTCATGCTCAGATTCCTTGGGATTAGGGTTTTGACCTCTGGTCAACCCTAATCAGTGCCATTCTACCAATCAGGGTTTCTCAAGGAGATGGGGTTTATTTCTTGGATGGAGATCATATGGTCATTATATTGAGCTCGTACAAGTTAAGGGTTTCATTTTGGAGCCCTTTCATTAAGTGGTTGAGGCTCAAAGTCATCTGTGCATGTTTAAGTCATCTAGGGCTCAGAAAAGTCAACTGCAAGTCAACTGAGGGTTTGGAAGTGGAGAAATGAGTTTCAACATCTCATTCATGTCCAAAAGAGGCTTATTTATCATTACAAATGCATATCTTGAAGAGTTTGAAGTCATGGCAAAAGTTGCCAAAAATGGAAAGTGACCCATAATTGAAAGTTTCCAAAAATGGAAAGGTTTTGGTTCAAATTCAACTTGATCTTGCATCATCAAAGAAGTTTCAAATGAATTTTTGCCCAACATGAAAGTTGAACATCTCTCTCTCCTATTTCCAAAAAGTCCAAGATCATGAATTTATGATGGATGGTGGAGGAGATATGGTCCAATCATTGCCAAGTGTGCATGGGATTTCAAAAGGGCATATCTTTTGGTTCATAACTCCAAATTTGGTGGTTCTTTTTGCAAAATGCTTCTCATGTCATGAAGTTTCCAAATCAATCATCACATGGCATAAAATGTTATACATAATCATTTGCTATTTCAAGTCAATTTTGGAGGAAAAATTGCCAATTTGAAATTGGTGCATTGTATGGACTAAATGCCATTGCCAACATGTGCATGGGAAGATTTTGAGTGAAAATGAGCTCCCATATGACACTGTTCACGCATGCATTAGCCATGCACCACCAAATTTCATTTTTTGTCACCACACCTTATCTTGCTTAACTTCAACTAAACCTTGATTAATTTTAATTAAAATAGGATTAGTACATGGTATATATACTTAATCATAACAGAATTTGGAAGAGTTTTAATCATTTTCACCATTTTTTAGATCTAGAAGTTTTTCCCTCCATTTTTTCTCCAAACCAAAACTCAAATTTCTTCCATATAACCTTGCTATCTTCTTCCATATTCTTGTTCCTTGGTATGGATTCAACATAGATCAAGCATTGAATCATCATTTTTGGACCAGAATTGTGCATGTGAAGCTCAAGAACTCAAAAATGGCAAAGGCAAATTAAGCAAGATCTACACGTTTCCAAGCTTCAATTTCTTCATCAAACATCACTACAAGTGTTCTAGAGTTGATTTGGATCATTGCAAGGCCTTGGATCGTGCGTTTTCAAGAACTGTTCTTCAAGAGGTCACATTTTTAATCCTTTTAATTCTTTGTTTTGTATGCATAATCTTGTAGAACATTGAATGCTGATGATTCTGGTGAAATTTTCATGTAAAATGATGCAATATTCATGAAGTTATGTGGAATTGAAGTTTTGTAGATCTAGAATGTTTTGATTCGATTCTTGAAATTCATGATGAATTTGCATGAAATAATGATTGATCTATGTTCCTCAATGCATGGCCGTTCGTTTGGTGTATTAATTTTGAAATTATGGAAACTTTGAAAAAAATCTGGAAATTTGTGATGAACTTCATCACTGTTCTTCATCTCCTTCGTGAGGAAGATGAAGATCTGCATTTATCGTCGGTTCTGCGTCCTTTGCGTCGGTTTGGACCGTCGCTATGCTGAACTAGGGCTCGCTGCCAAAACGACAGCGTTTAAAGGCCAGTCGCGCTACTTTTCAAAATGCTACCAGGTTCGATTCCTGGTAGCAGTGTTTTTCAAATTAATTTCCTTATTACCTTTTTCCCTCCAATTTCCACATGTTCATGATCATTTTATTTCACATTTTTTTACCAACTTTAAAAATCCATAATAAATTGAAAAATGGCTCAATTAATTCCAAATTTTTTGTAGCATGACCCTATGTTTGTCTAGAATGTTTTGGTGGTATTTTGATGATTTTACACTTTCTGTATTTTGAATTGTGGTTGAGTATGTGAACATGTACATATTTGTGACCTTGCTCCATTCATGCTAGTGTAAAATGATCAATATTGATCCAATTGCTAATATATTTTGCATGATGATTCTTGACATGATAACTGACATTTTGGTCTTGGTTTGGTATTTTTCCCATTTATTATTTCTGTTTTGTGTACATGTTAACATGGTGTGACAATTTGTGTCACACCTTTGGATGTCTAACTTGTGCCATTTTATTTCCATGCCATTTGAACTTGGATGCTTCTGATTTTTTGTATGATGATCATGTTGGATGTGTTGAATGCTCATAATTTTTTCCATAATTATTTGAATCATTTCTGTTTTAATTTGGATTTTTCATTCTCAATGTCCAAATATGAGCTTTGAAATTGTCTTTGAATTCTCTTGCACATGAAATGCCTTTGCTTGATGATTTTGTTCTGGTCCTTTTTAGGACATGTTAATATGTGTTTGAAGTTGCATTGTGTTGAATTTCAGCTCCTGTTTTGAATTTTTTCTTCACCTTTGACCCTAGGCTTTGACCTAGTGGTATGTACTTACATGTGAGCTTTGAATTTCAGGATCAAGCACTTAATCTCCATGGTTGATGATACTTCATCATTTAAATGTTGATATTTGCTATTGATTGCTAACATTTGCTGTTTTGTAGGTTGATGATAGCTCATTTGAGTTTGCTTTATGGTTTATTTGTTGTACATTGGGATTGTCTGTTTGATATTGATTGTTGTCTGTTTGTCTAAATTCTGTACTGATTGGTTTAGTTGTTTCCACAGGTACCTAAGTTGCTTTAAGTTCATTTGAACTTTGCTTTGCTTTGCTGTGGTTGGCATACCACTTAGGTATAATTCCTTGATCTTCATGTAGTCTGGAAGACCTGCTGTTACTGGCAGGCACCTGTCTGAAGCCCTCCTTAAGAGGCCATGTTTTTGTTTGTTTAATTTTGTGCCAAGCAGGTTAAGTCCTCTTAAGAGGCAATTGACAGATAAAAGGGATGTGTAATCCATCCCCTGCTATTCTGTTGTGTCATTCATCTTGCTCACACCATGTGTTGATGCACTTTGAATAAAAACCAAAGATCTTGTAGTGTCAGTCATGTGGAGAAGAGTTCCTTCATTCTGAACTCCCACACTTTCTATTGATTAAAGCTCTCCCAGGCCAGGGATAAGAGCTGTGAGGTCTTACCCTCACTTCCCATTTCATCTGCTTCACCCTAACTCTCAATGTTAGGGTTAAGAGCTCAAAATACCCATTCCAGTTGGCTTGTTTGTCGAGGTTGACATGACCCCTTGACTAAAGCCCAACCTTGCTTGAGCCCCTTGGTTGTGTATAGTGTGTGCTATTTGCTTTTGATGTTTATCTGCTTAGCTTCTCATCTCCTTTCTGTAGGAGTCGTATGATTAACTTTTGAGGAAGTTGACGTATGTAGAGATAGACTTGAGTTGACTCACTGCCTGTGTGAGTCAAACTCTTGTTAGATACCTCAACCTAGGACTATTGTGGATTGCATGACAACTATTAGGCTCGAGTCAGTCTCCCTTTTAGTTTGTTATTTCCCGGTCTCTGGTTAGGAGAAAGTTTCTCCCCTGTTAAGGGGAATTACGTTACCCTGATCCTCATACCAGATGAGGTACGTAGGCAGGAGATCGTGCGAGATCTCTCCGGGCACCCTTTTTCTTTTTGTGTGTGTTTGCTTGACAGCTAGCAGGCTCGAGTACCAGACTCCCTGTTAGCTTGTTTGTTCAACCTTTGTGTTCCTTTTGACGACTCAGCGTCCGGTTAACCTCTTGTTTGCTTGGAGTCTGACGTAAGTCCAGCGATTGGCAGTCGGTTTCCTGTGTGTGTTTGCTTGGAGTCTGATGTAAGTCCAGCGATTGGCATTCGGTTTCCCGTTTGTTTGTTGTGTGCTTGGAGTCTGACGTAAGTCCAGCGATTGGCAGTCGGTTTCCTGTGTGTGTTTGCTTGGAGTCTGATGTAAGTCCAGCGATTGGCATTCGGTTTCCCGTTTGTTTGTTGTGTGCTTGGAGTCTGATGTAAGTCCAGCGATTGGCATTCGGTTTCCTGTTTGTGTTTGTGTGCTTGGAGTCGGACGTAAGACCAGCCATTGGCAGTCTGTTTCCATTTGTGTGTTTGTTTTGACGTCTCAGCGTCTGTGCGTCTGTTTTGTTTCGGCGTGCGTTAGCCGAACTACGGTAGCTCTGATTCTCATTCCAGATGAGATACGTAGGCATAGGATGCGATATCCTAGCGAGCTCGTTCCCCTCTCTTTCCATCTGCGCTTTGTTCCAGTGTGTGTGCATTCTTTGAGCGGTTTTAGCAACCTTTTTCTATCCTTTCCGAGCGTGGATCCCGTCGAGTACGACGGATGCGTAGGGGTGCTAATACCTTCCCTTCGCATAACCGACTCCCGATCCTTGCAATCTCCGGTCGTAAGACCATTTCCTTTCCAGGTTTACTTCAAGCGTTTCCTTTCCCTCTTTTGGGATAAATAACGCACGGTGGCAGCTTTGTTTGTTTGCTTTTTCCCGCCGGTTGTTTTTCGCGGATGCGACAATGTGCTAACTGATGTTGAAAAATGAATCGTCTCTTCCGGAGATATGATCCAATCTGATTTAATACATGTATGCATATGTTTGAATTTTCCATGGCGTAATGCTCCATACTGAATGGAAATGCTACGCGATTTGAGAATGCGAATGCAAATGATGATTACTACATGCAAGATGCAAGGGGAGGAAAACTCCTGCTGGGAAAGCAAATGATCACTTTACTGAGCACACAATTTCTGATTCGATCTTCCAACTCTGTGGGGACATACAACAATTCTGCTGAGGATACTTACTAATCTGACATTCTCGGAATGATAGAGAAACCAACTCAACAGGGGAGTCACTTATTGGGAAAACACCAACCTCTCGACCATGCTGGGGAAACAAATTCTTAACTCGACTTAGACGACCCAACTTCTTACACGACTGGACAGTGTTGAAACAAAAGGGTCTGCCTTCGAACAAACTTTGGCTCATCTGCTTTAGCCATCAATCAAAGATAGTAACCTACAAAACAGCAGGACATACATGCCCTGGGGGATCGTATGGACAAAATATACTCAAGTGTACTCAACATTCAAAATGATTTTCAGATGTTTTATCTTTCCGCACGTCATTGTCTAACCTTCATGTTTTTTAGATGCAATGTTTATAAAAAAATTGGACGTTTTTTTTTGCAAACAAAACAGTAAAAATAAAAAAAACAAGAGAGCAATTTGACTGAATAACGACTTTTATTGATTGAAAATGGCCTATAGAGGCAAATACATCAGGAAGCAATTCCTAGGAAGAGGTAATTGCGCCAAAAGAGAAAATAAACTATCCTATTGGCAATGTGAACACGTCATTCCACTATTTTCCAATTTTGTTATGACTCATAGATCTTCAATTTCCCCCAAATTCTTTGCTTTCTGAGAAGAGTGATTGGACCGATCATATCCTTCAAGATGGTAGACACTGAAACATGATGAAGTACAGATGACTCAGACTGTAGTCTTTGCTTTAATCCCTCTTTTGCCTGGACCGCCTTTTCAAGTTTTCAATCCACCGGGATACCCATTTTTGCCTAAGTCGCCTTTGCAGGTTTTCGACTTACCAGGTGTACATATTATTTTTTATTCTTTATCCCTAACTTTTGCCCGAACCTTTTTCTTTTCTTTTTCTCTTGGTTCGCCGGGATGCCCTTTTTTGCCTGGACTTTCTTTTTTTGTCCAGCGGGTCAGTTTATGCGAAGTATTTTTTGACTACGTCTGAATTCACAGGGGACGGAAAATATTCACCATCCATAGTTGTAAGCATCAAGGCTCCACCAGAAAAGACCTTTTTAACAACATATGGACCTTCATAATTCGGAGTCCACTTGCCCCTGTTATCTGTACCGGGAGGAAGGATCCTCTTCAAAACTAAGTCACCTATCTGATAGCTTCGAGGACGCACTTTCTGATCAAAGGCCTTCTTCATCCTTCTCTGATATAGTTGTCCATGGCACACAGCCGCTAATCGCTTTTCCTCAATTAAATTTAACTCATCAAACCTGGCTTGAACCCACTCAGCCTCGTCAAGTTTTACATCCATCATCACCCTCAAAGAAGGGATTTTAACTTCTACTGGCAAGACTGCCTCCATGCCATACACAAGTGAAAACGGAGTTGCCCCGGTTGACGTACGCACTGAGGTACAATACCCATGCAAAGCGAAAGGCAACATCTCATGCCAATCCTTGTACGTCACAACCATCTTTTGCACAATCTTCTTAATGTTCTTGTTTGCCGCCTCTACAACACCATTCATCTTTGGTCTGTAAGGAGAAGAATTGTGGTGTTCGATCTTAAAGTCTTTGCAAAGCTCTTTCATCATCTTGTTATTGAGATTCGAACCATTATCATTGATGATTCTCTCAGGAACCCCATAACGACAGATAATTTCTTTCTTAATGAATCGAGCAACCACTTGTCTGGTAACATTGGCATAGGAAGCTGCTTCCACCCACTTGGTAAAGTAATCAATCGCGACTAGGATGAAGCGATGTCCCTTAGAAGCAGTAGGTTCAATCTTTCCAATCATATCGATGCCCCACATCGCAAATGGCCAAGGAGAATTCATAATATTCAGAGGGTTTGGTGGTACATGCACTTTATCTGCATAGATCTGACATTTGTGGCACTTCCGAGCGTATTTGAAATAATCAGATTCCATGGTTATCCAGTAATAACCCGCTCTCAACAACTTCTTGGCCATTGCGTGACCACCAACATGGGTACCGAAAGATCCCTCGTGTACTTCCTACATTAACATGTCTGCTTTGTGTCTAACCACGCATCTGAGCAGAACCATGTCAAAGTTCCTCTTGTACAACACATCATCCTTGTTCAAGTAAAAGCTTCCAGCTAGCCTTCTCAGTGTCTTCTTGTCATTCTTTGACGCTCCTTCAGGATACTCTTGGCTTTTGAGGAAATTCTTAATATCATAAAACCACGGCTTCTCATCAATAACAGACTCGGCTGCAAACACATACGCAGGCCTCTCGAGTCGATTCACAGCAACGTGTGGCACATGATTCTGCCAATGAACTTTAATCATAGAAGACAATGTGGCTAAGGCATCAGCCATTTGATTTTCATCTCGGGGTACATGATACAACTTTACTGTCTTGAAGAAAGTCAGGATCCTTCTGGTGTAATCTCTATAAGGAATCAAATTTGGCTGATGAGTATTCCAGTCTCCATTGACTTGGTTAATCACTAGAGCAGAATCTCCATAAATGTCTATAGTTTTGATCCTTAGATCGATGGCTTCCTCAATCCCCATGATACAAGCCACATACTCAGCTTCGTTGTTGGTTACTTCAAAAGTCAATATGGCAGAAAAAGGTATGTGTGCACCTTTAGGATTAATGAGTACTGCCCCAACACCATTTCCATTCACATTTACCGCCCCATCAAACATCAGTGTCCACTTGTCATCGGGGTCCGGTCCTTCCTCGACAAGAGGCTCTTCACAATCTTTCATCTTTAAGTACATGATATCTTCATCAGGGAATTCAAACATCATCGGCTGATAGTCATCAATTGGTTGCTCGGCAAGGTAATCAGACAGAATACTACCCTTTATAGCCTTTTGCGACGTGTACTGGATATCATACTCTGTCAAAATCATCTGCCAACGAGCCACTCGTCCGGTAAGAGCCGGCTTTTCAAAGATATACTTTACTGGGTCCATCTTAGAAATCAACAAGGTAGTATGATTCAACATATACTGTCTTAGTCGGCGAGCAGCCCATGCCAAAGAGCAACAAGTTTTCTCGAGCAGCGAATATCTTGTTTCACAGTCGGTAAACTTTTTGCTAAGGTAGTATATTGCATGCTCTTTTCGACCAGACTCGTCATGCTGTCCCAATACACACCCCATCGAATTCTCTGTTACTAAAAGGTACATTATCAGGGGCCTCCCAGGAACTGGAGGTATAAGAATGGGAGGTTTCTGCAAATATTCTTTTATCTTATCAAAAGCTTTTTGACAATCATTGTTCCACCTGATTGCTTGATCTTTTCTTAGCAATTTAAATATCGGTTCGCACGTAGCTGTTAGGTGAGATATGAACCGTGCAATGTAGTTCAGCCTCCCTAAAAACCCACGAACCTGCTTTTCCGTTCTTGGTTCAGGCATTTCTTGAATAGCTTTTACTTTCGCTGGATCAACCTCAATCCCTTTCTCACTGACAATGAAACCTAACAGCTTTCCAGATCTCACTCCAAATGTACACTTGTTTGGATTCAGCCTCAGTTTTAACTTTCTCAATCTTTCGAACAACTTTTGCAAGTTTACCAAGTGCTCCTCTTCTTTCTGAGACTTCGCAATCATATCATCCACGTACACTTCAATTTCTTTGTGCATCATGTCATGAAAGAGAGTCGTCATAGCTCTTTGGTAAGTAGCACCGGCGTTCTTCAACCCAAATGGAATTACCTTATAACAGAACATGCCCCAAGGTGTAATGAATGTCGTCTTCTCCATATCTTCTGGCACCATCTTGATCTGATTATAGCCAGAAAATCCATCCATGAAAGAGAAAACCGAGGACTGAGCAATGTTATCGACCAATACATCAATGTGAGGTAATGGGAAGTCATCTTTCGGACTGGCTCTGTTTAAATCTCGGTAATCGACACACGTCCTGACTTTACCATCCTTCTTCGGCACGGGTACGATGTTGGCCACCCAAGGGGGATAATTGGTAACTGCTAGAAAACCTGCATCCAACTGTTTCTGAACCTCCTCTTTGATCTTGACAACCATATCAGGACTAGTTCTGTGAAGCTTCTACTTTACCGAAGGACAATCTTCTCTGAGAGGTAGCCTGTGTACCACAATATCTGTATCCAAACCAGGCATATCTTGATACGACCATGCGAATACGTCCACATATTCTTGCAGCATTTCAATCAGCCCTCTCTTGACCTTTTCCTCTAAAGCAGCCCCTATCTTGATCTCTTTCTTTGCGTCCTCGGTACCAAGGTTAATGACTTCCAACTCTTCTTGATGAGGTTGAATGACCCTTTCCTCCTGTTTCAATAGTCTGGCCAATTCTTTGGGGAGTTCACAATCTTCTTCACTCTCCTCTTCGGCTTGGTAAATGGGATTATCGAAGTCATACTGAGCCATAACAGAACTGTTCTTAATGGAATCCGTAAGATCAATTCTGCACGAATGATGTTTCATGCTTTATTTTAGAAAAGAGTTCAAGGAAGTCACAAATTTTTTTTTGCCATTTTTATTGTTTTGAAAATGAAAGAAATAAAAATAGAAAGGTAGTGAACACAAATTTGATTGCAAAACGTCCTTTATTTATGATAATCATTGAAAATTCAAAACATGATGTGGCCCTACAATGAACCACTACGCCTTGGGCAGAGCGTAGGGCTTTCATGCAAAATGAAAAACAAAAGAAAATTACTCTGTCTGAAGAGTAACTTGGACTATTTCTTCAGCAGTCCAGTTGTTGATCCTCTCCCCTGGAGCACACGGGCGCACCCAATTATCCATATCACAATCACTGTCACCATCTTCATTGTCTGTTACAAAGACATCACCATGATTCATCAATCCAGCACTAGTGAAAGTACACGGTCCTTTCTGATTCTGGACACCCTGCTCTGATGATTGAAAAGGCTGAAAAATGATATGCATATGCGGGTTGAATTTTTTTCTTTTTTTTATGCATTATTTTTTTGAAAATAAACATGCTATGATGCAAAATGATGAAACAATGGCTGATTGGCTGTGTATCACGAAGCACAGGATCAAAACTTCAACATGAATTCGGAACCGGGAACCATAGAACACAGTCATCAACTTAGAACCCATACTTCAGAACCAACAGTCACCAACAAGAACCAAACAAAAGTCACCAACAGGACACGGTCACCAACAGAACAAGTCACCATCAGAACAAGTCACCATCAGTACCTGTAAATGATTCATTCCCGCCCCACTCACGGGTGTAATCTAGGCCAGGGTAAGGTCAAGAGAAACGCAGGATAAACAATCCTTTCAAGAATATCATCATATGCACACCAGGTGTATGCAACGATAATACCCCATCAGAATCTGAACTGCTCGTGATACCATGTTCCGCTAAGTGGCGCCATACCACCCGCTTCCCATGAATCACTCTATTCATAGGTGTCCTAAAGTTCACTCGTAGCCTGTGTATTGGGCCTTTTACCTCTTGTGACTCCCACCCAACAGCGAAACAGATGCACAACCAGCATAGTATGCATGAAACAGTAAAGCGCACATAGGATGCAATGCAAGCAGATAAGTATGCAAAGCAATAAATAAATAACACACAATAGACAATAAACAAACAAATGCTAGGAAAGGCCCACTAGGGAAAATAAGTCCCCAGCAGAGTCGCCAGCTGTCGCTCCCCGGATTTCCCGAATCCAAGTACAAACGCGAAAGAGAGTGGCGAGGAAAAAAGAGTAGAGTCGCCAGCTATGTACTTTTATCCCAAGAGAAGGGAAAGGTAGTACTGCATAACCGAGAGGGAACGAATAAAACAAAGTCTCGAACCAAATAAAACTGAGTAAGGGGGCCGGTTACGTGAAGGAAAGGTTATCGCACCCCTTCACGTCTGTGGTACTCCACAGGATCCACGTTTGCTATTTATGTCTAAAGTATGTGTATAAAAAGTCCTATATGCGAGGCAAGAGAGAAAATCAAAGTAGGGAAAAGAAAGAATTATTGCTCGCACAGGCCCTACCCTGCTGCATACGTATCTCAATAAGGATTGAGAATCAGAGCACCGTAGCTCGGCTAACCTATTTTTGTTTGTTTTGTGTTTTTTAGATGAACGACGTTACTACGCAATCTACCGGATGCTCGACCTTTGGAGACTTACTCACTTGTAGTAGAAGGAGTTAACGTGTTCTTAGGAGAAGAAAAATCAATGAGTTTGTTTGTGTTTTAGGAATGCTCATACAAAAAGGAAGTCCTAGACGAAGGAACCGTGCTACCTAATTGACATGCAAACGGGAGACTATACGAAGCATAGCAGTCCTATGGGTGAGACGATCACACCATACAAAAACATATAGCATAAAGTAAACACACCAACAAGGGGGTTCAAACATACATGGGTAGGGATTTAGTCAAGAGGGGTCATATCAACCTCGACAAACAAGCCATGGAAAGGTAATCAAATGGGCTCTTAACCACTGACATTGAACGTCAGGGTGAGCAGATCAAAAGGGTAATGAGGATAAGACCTCATAGCTCTTAACCCTGGACAGGGTGAGCTCATGACAAAAGGTGGGGATTCAGGAAGATGGAACCCTCTCCACTGACTGACCGGACAAAGGATCTTAGGCTTTTGTTCTGAAGCATCGACACGTAGTGCGAGCATAAAGAACGACACACTGAATAACGGGGGATTAACTACTAATACCTTTTACCCGTCAATTGCCTCTTTCTGGAGGTCTTTAGCACTGATGCCTCTTCTTGGAGGTCTTTGGGCACAAAAGTAAACACACGAAAACATTGCCTCCTATCGAGGTCTTCCAGCTAAGAAAGCGGTAAAATGCTGAAAAAGATGTAAAAGGGATCAAAAGATCTACCACACGGATAAAAATCCAAAGTAACAGTAACTAAAGAAACAAGAAACCTAGAGATCTCTCAAGCTAGCATCATCAAAGAAAGCAAGTCAGCAAAGTAATCAGAATAAATTTCCAAATGGTATCCCACAAATAAAGTGGAATACCAAGCAAGCTGTCTCTTCAAGAGTCATGTGAGCCCTCACAAAAACTCAACAAACAAGTTAGAATAACCAAATGGGGTGCAATCAAGAGTTGCACCAAACAGAAGAATCATAGCAACCACATGAATCATGCTATTAAAGTTCACAAAAAGAAACCAAGGATAGGAGGCCTAAACCTCTTGTCAAACAAATGCATCAAAAGGGTATCAAAACTCAAAGTCAGGGGGCAAGGATCCACACATCAAGACATGGCATACATACTAAAACATGTGCCCGGATGCCATAGAAAACATGTCACAACAAACACAGAACAGACTAAAGAGCAAACAGAAAAAAAACGACTGCTGTCATGATCGCTATTGCTTCGCTTAGCGAAGGCTTAGCGAAACTTCGCTGCAGGCTCGCCTAGCGAGGTGCTATCGAGTGTCTGCGGGTTCTGGATTCTTCTTTGATAACAGTCCGATTTCAGAAACCCCAAACCCTCTGGTACCCATCTCAGAAACGAAGTGATTAAACATTCAAGGCATTGTTCTACACATTCATACACATCTAAACCCACATGCAAAAACTAACGATACCCACTCTTCCAAATTCATTCATAATGCCTCATACATTCATAAATTTCCAATTTAAAGCATAAAGTAGTGGAAAAAGGGCAAACCTGATTGGAGAGATCGAATGAAATTGGATTGCACGGTTGGGTTTGCAGAGCAATCTTAGGGTTTTGTGAGAGAGGATTGATAGAAGCGATTCAGAGTGTGAAATTCTGGTATCAGATATAAGATGTCGAAGGTAATGTCACGACACTGATATCTGTTAATGGATAAATAGAATTGAAAAGCAAATCACACAAGCAATTGTTAACCCGGTTCGGTGCAACTCACCTACGTCTGGGGGCTACCAAGCCAGGAAGGAAATTCACTATAATAGAATTAGTTCAAAGACTATCCGTACACTTCACCAAGTTACAGTCTTTCTCACCTAATCTCTACCCGTGCAATTTCTACCTAAGCACTCTTAGATATGAGAACCCACTCACTTCCCTTACAATCACACACCCGTGATTTTAAACAACAATCCCTTGTGAAAAGAAAATACTTTTCAATTACAATATTCTTGATTTTACTTCACAGTTTCAATCAAGAAGACACACTCTTGATCTTGCTTCAAAGCTTTGATCAAGAAGACAAATCAGTCCAATTCAATCATCTATGGATGACTTGAATGACCTACAAACACAAACCCTAGCTCTCTCTCTAAATTTCGCTCAGTCTTGGTTGTGTGTTCAAACAGGTTTTCTAAGTCCCTTTTTATAGAAACATTGGACAGCTTGAAAACCCTAAATATATTTTCCAATTAAATCTTTTCATATCAGCTGTAAAGATCTTCTTGGAAAATAAACAAATTTGGTTGATATCCCTGATAGATTGCGCCAGCTAGCCATATCTTCAATCAACCAATGATTGCCACCAATTGTGCAATCACAAAACACTAGACATTCATACTGAATGTTCTGTGTACAGGATGTCATGACATCGGGTCTGACATCTGGAAAAATCCTGCATAATCTAGTTTCCTTTTATAGCAGGTACAACCATATCAGTTACCATGACAATGAGTATGTCAACTGAAACAATCCTGCATCATATGTCTTCCATATAAGCTCCAGCAGGTACAACCAATATCAGAAGCCTTGTCTTTGTATGTGGCATTCTGAAACAATCCTGCTTGCATATCTTCTTTAACTCCAGCAGGTACATAGGATATCTCATGTTAAGACATCACACATAACATCTTTTGAACACTCTTTGTTTTACCAAAATTGCTGCCAACACTTAGAATCAACAAACTCCCCCTTTGGCAAATTTTGGCTAAAACATATATCTATCCTTTTTGTTCACAAGGAAAACTATCAGCAGTTAAACCACTAAACAGTAGTTTAATTAGCAGCAGAAGCAAAACAATTACTAGCTATGGCTACTAGTAATACACACATGCACAAGGGTACTTCTCCTCCCCCTAAATCTGTGCAACAATAACAGAATTACTAGTTATGGATGCAACTAGTAAGACACACAAATGCACAATGCACAAGGGTACTTCTTCTCCCCCTCAAACAGTGCATTCATCAAATAACAGTTACTGAACTTCAGTACCTGTACCAGCCAGAATGTCACACTGACATCTGCTACAACAACAACACCTGTGCACCATATCAGACATCCTCTTTGACATCTGCTAACAGCCCAACAGAAACATTCTGTTTTAACACCTGTGCACTTCTTCCAATAATGGTTGTACTTCTGTTTATCCATCTCAGCCAGTACCCAGCTTCACCCAGCTCCAACAGCTCCATATACTTCTCCCCCTTTTTAGTCAAAATTGACCAAAGGTAAATAAATCTCATAGAATCTTTACACCAATCACATCTCTCGCTATACCATACCTCACAAAACTCCATACTCTTTTTGTGAGAACTATCCCCAGACTCCTTTGATTGCTATAGATTCTCATACACACAGATCCCCAATTTTCCTCTTAAACATTCAAATTGATTGGCATCCAAGGCTTTTGTGAATATGTCAGCTAATTGCCTCTCTGTAGGAACATGCTCCAGTGCTATGATCTTTTCTTCCACAAGTTCTCTGATGAAGTGATGCCTGATATCTATGTGCTTAGTCCTGCTGTGTTGAATAGGATTCTTGGAAATATTTATAGCACTCAGGTTATCACAGTATAATGTCATGACTTCTTGTGTGACATTGTATTCAGACAATATTTGTTTCATCCAGACCAATTGAGAACAACTACTTCCCGCTGCTATGTACTCAGCTTCAGCAGTGGATAGAGATACACAGTTCTGTTTCTTACTGAACCATGAAATCAGATTGTTCCCTAAGAAGAAGCATCCTCCTAATGTGCTCTTCCTATCATCAGAACTTCCAGCCCAGTCTGCATCACAGTATCCAGTCAACATAGATCTAGATCCATGAGTATATAACATCTCATAGTCACTAGTGCCACTGACATATTTCAGTATTCTCTTTACTTGGTTTATGTGACTGACTTTTGGTTCAGCTTGATATCTAGCACACACACGAACAGCAAATTCAATGTCAGGTCTGCTTGCTATGAGATATAGCAGACTCCCTATCATGCTTCTGTATAGACTTTGATCTACACTGACACCATTTTCATCTTTGGAGATTTTTACATGTGTAGGAGTAGGAGTTCTTTTATGACTTGCATTCTCCATGCCAAACTTCTTCACAATGTTCTTGACATACTTGCTTTGAGATAAGAAGATAGAGTCTTCCATCTGTTTGACTTGTAGCCCAAGAAAGTAAGTCAGTTCTCCAACAAGGCTCATCTCAAATTCAGATTGCATTTGTCTAACAAAGTGTTCAACCATCTGCTCTGACATTCCACCAAATACTATGTCATCTACATATATTTGTGCCACCATGAGCTTCCCTCCTTCATTCTTCACAAACAGAGTTTTGTCAATACCTCCTTTCCTGTATCCATTGTTAGTGAGGAATACTGTGAGCCTCTCATACCAAGCCCCGAGAGCTTGTTTTAACCCATAGAGGGCTTTCTTCAATCTGTACACATGTTTAGGAAGGTTTGGATATGTGAAGCCTTTAGGTTGTTCAACATATACTTCTTCATTTAGGTAGCCATTTAGAAAGGCACTTTTCACATCCATCTGAAACAGTTTGAATTTCAGAATACATGTCACTCCAAGCAGTAATCTAATGGACTCAAGGCGAGCTACAGGAGCAAAAGTTTCATTAAAGTCAACTCCTTCTACTTGAGTATATCCTTGGGCTACCAATCTAGCTTTGTTTTTAGTAACAACCCCTTGTTCATCAGATTTATTCTTGTATACCCACTTTGTACCTATGACATTTACTCCTTCAGGTCTAGGAACCAATTCCCATACTTCATTCCTTTTGAATTGACCTAGTTCTTCTTGCATGGCATTGATCCAGAACTCATCAGTCAAGGATTCCTTGATATTTCTGGGCTCAATCTTTGACACAAAGCAGCCATGTGAGATTACTTCTCTTGATCTAGTAGTGACTCCTTTATCTGGGTCTCCTATGATAAGGTCTTTGGGATGATCCTTCTGAATTCTAATAGAGGGTCCCTTGTTGATTTTGTCATCTTAAGGTTCAGTTTGAGGTGGTTCTTCTTCCTTATTCTTGTCTGAGGAGTCAGCTGGAGAATCATTCAGAGATGTCTCGACATCGTCTGTGACATCAGTCTGTTGATCATCAACCACTACATTAATGGATTCCATCAACATATTAGTTCTGGAATTGAAGACCCTGTAGGCTCTGCTGTTTGTTAAATAGCCTAAAAATATTCCTTCATCACTTTTGGGATCCATCTTCCTTCTTTGCTCACGATCAGCTAAGATATAGCATTTGCTACCAAATACATTGAAGTATTTTACTATAGGTTTTCTTCCTTTCCAGACTTCATAGAGAGTTGTGGGAGTCCCTTTCTTTAATGTCACTCTGTTGTGGACATAGCAGGCTGTGTTCATGGCTTCAGCCCAAAAATGATAGGGTAACTTCTTAGCATGAATCATAGCTCTGGCTGATTCTTGCAGAGTCCTATTTTTCCTTTCCACCACACCATTTTGCTGGGGAGTGACGGGGGATGAGAACTCATGATGAATTCCTTCTGAAGAACAAAATTCAGCAAATTTGCTGTTCTCAAACTCCTTTCCATGATCACTTCTAATTTTGATAACATGACTTCCTTTTTCCCTTTGAAGCTTCAGACATAGCTCCTTAAAGACTTCAAACACATCAAATTTTTCTCTTATAAAATTGATCCAGGTGTATCTGGAGAAATCATCCACCACTACATATGCATATTTCTTACCACCAAGGCTTTCTACCTGCATGGGTCCCATTAAGTCCATATGAAGTAGTTCCAGGACTTTGGTAGTTGTGTCATGTCTGAGCTTCTGGTGTGACATCCTTGTCTGTTTTCCAATCTGACATTCCCCACAAATTTTTTCCTCATCAATCTTTAAGTTGGGAATCCCTCTAACTGCTTCTACTGATATGATTCTCTTCATGCCTTTCAGGTGCAGATGGCCCAATCTTTGATGCCATATATTCACTTCTTCTTCTTTGGCTAAGGTACACATTGAAGAGTATCCAGTTTCTTGAGAGCTCCACATGTAGCAGTTGTCTTTGGACCTAACTCCCTTCATGATTACTTTATTTTCTTTGTTAGTAATCAGACATTCAGTTTTTGTGAAGTTTACATTCAGACCTTGATCACATAGTTGACTGATGCTTATGAGATTAGCAGTTAATCCCTTAACAAGTAGAACATCATCAAGGTCAGGAACTCCAGGGCAATCTAGCCTACCCATTCCCTTGATTTCCCCTTTTGCACCATCACCAAAAGTAACATAGCTCATGGCATGAGGATGAAGTTCAGTCAACAGGTTTTTGTTCCCAGTCATATGTCTGGAGCAACCACTATCAAAATACCAATCTTCTTTGGCTGAGACTCTGAGGGAAGTGTGGGCTATTAGACTTGTGACCTTTGTCTTAAGAGCCCATTGCTTTCTGTTGACAGTCTTGTGATGTTTGGACCTAGATTGGTGTTGAGACTGAACAGGACCAGGATAGCCATATAGCTTATAACAGAAGGGCTTCAGGTGGCCAAAATTTCCACAATATTGGCATTTCCATCTTTGATGGTTCCCTTTCTGCTGTTGTGACATCTGATGTGACATCTCAGATTTGCTTCTACCATGACTTCTCTTAGGTTTGGATTTTGATTTGCAACTGCACTCACCCTTGAATCCAATGCCAGATTTGTTTCCAGTTATTTGCCCAGTCTGGAGAATCTTGTCTAGGGTGGCAGATCCATTGTTAAGCATTTTTACATACTTAGTCATCTCATCTAGTTTGGAATTCAAGAATACAGCCTCAGTTTCCAATTTTGAGATGGTTTACATATACTCTTTCTTCTCATTTTTCAGCTGAGCTATCACTTCCTCCTGTCTTTTAACTTGTTTGCACAATCCTGCCCTTTTGTGGCACCACTCTTTGTAGGTAGTGTCCAGCTCTTCAAAGGATCTTTCATCATCAATTGATTCTTCCTCAGACCCCCATCTTCCTGTCAAAGCATTTACATGACTTGTAGCTTCTTCAGTTTCACTTCCATCAGACCAAGAGGCTACAAGACTCCTCTTTTGTTTCCTGAGGTAGGTCCCACATTCAGTTTTAATATGACCATACCCATTACACTCATAGCACTGAACTTCTTTGGGCTTTTCTTCAGACTTTGTGGTCTTACCAAAGCTGTTGGATTTATTGATGTCAGATGTGATGTTTTTGACATTGCCCTTAGCTCTGACATCTACCTTTTTCATTAGTCTGTTGAACTGTCTTCCCAGCATTGCTATCTCATTTACCAGGTCTTCATCAATGTCGTGACCACCTACCTCATCTTCCTCTTTGGTGTTTGACACAAATGCTATGCTCTTGGCCTTCTTTTCAGCTCCATCACATATTCCCATCTCAAATGTTTGGAGGGACCCAATCAGCTCATCCACTCTCATATTTGAGATATCTTGAGATTCTTCTATGGCTGTGACTTTCATAGCAAATCTCTTGGGGAGTGATCTTAATATCTTTCTTACCGGTTTTTCATCTGACATCTTCTCGCCCAAGGCTCCAGAGGCATTGGCAATTTCAAGAATGCTCATGTAAAATTCATGAATATTTTCATCTTCTTTCATTCTTAAGTTTTCAAACTTGGAGGTGAGAAGCTGAAGTCTAGACATTTTTACCCTAGATGTGCCTTCATGAGTGGTCTTGAGAATGTCCCAAGCCTCTTTGGCTATTTCACAGTTATTTATCAGTCTGAAAATATTCTTGTCCACTCCATTGAAGATGGCATTCAGAGCTTTAGAGTTTCCAAGAGCAAGATCATCCTCCTCCTTGGACCATTGTTCTTCAGGCTTCTTCTCAGTGGTGACTTCTCCTTCTTTAGTAATGACAGGATGCACCCAACCTGTTAGCACAGCTTTCTAAGCCTTGTTATCAAAGGATTTCAGAAACGCTACCATTCTAGGTTTCCAATAGTCATAGTTAGAACCATCTAAAATTGGTGGCCTATGAACAGATTCTCCATCTCTCTCCATTGTACCAGAAAGTATTGCCCCTAGATCTCACCCAGAACCAGAGCAGAATGCCTGCTCTAATACCAATTGAAATTCTGGTATCAGATATAAGATGTCGAAGATAATGTCACGACACTGATATCTGTTAATGGATAAATAGAATTGAAAAGCAAATCACACAAGCAATTGTTAACCCAGTTCGGTGCAACTCACCTACGTCTGGGGGCTACCAAGCCAGGAAGGAAATTCACTATAATAGAATTAGTTCAAAGACTATCCGTACACTTCACCAAGTTACAGTCTTTCTCACCTAATCTCTACCCGTGCAATTTCTACCTAAGCACTCTTAGATATGAGAACCCACTCACTTCCCTTACAATCACACACCCGTGATTTTAAACAACAATCCCTTGTGAAAAGAAAATACTTTTCAATTACAATATTCTTGATTTTACTTCACAGTTTCAATCAAGAAGACACACTCTTGATCTTGCTTCAAAGCTTTGATCAAGAAGACAAATCAGTCCAATTCAATCATCTATGGATGACTTGAATGACCTACAAACACAAACCCTAGCTCTCTCTCTAAATTTCGCTCAGTCTTCGTTGTGTGTTCAAACAGGTTTTCTAAGTCCCTTTTTATAGAAACATTGGACAGCTTGAAAACCCTAAATATATTTTCCAATTAAATCTTTTCATATCAGCTGTAAAGATCTTCTTGGAAAATAAACAAATTTGGTTGATATCCCTGATAGATTGCGCCAGCTAGCCATATCTTCAATCAACCAATGATTGCCACCAATTGTGCAATCACAAAACACCAGACATTCATACTGAATGTTCTGTGTACAGGATGTCATGACATCGGGTCTGACATCTGGAAAAATCCTGCATAATCTAGTTTCCTTTTATAGCAGGTACAACCATATCAGTTACCATGACAATGAGTATGTCAACTGAAACAATCCTGCAGTATATGTCTTCCATATAAGCTCCAGCAGGTACAACCAATATCAGAAGCCTTGTCTTTGTATGTGGCATTCTAAAACAATCCTGCTTGCATATCTTCTTTAACTCCAGTAGGTACATAGGATATCTCATGTTAAGACATCACACATAACATCTTATGAACACTCTTTGTTTTACCAAAATTGCTGCCAACACTTAGAATCAACAGAGTGAAAAGTCTCAGAGTCCGAGTGAATTTTTTCTCTTCAGTGTCTGGAGGCTGCTGCAGATTAGTTAGTTTCTCTCTCTAGGGTTTTGTTTCAATGAAATTTAGAATTTATACTCTGATTTTCGTGGCTTGGTGGGCTCAAATGAGGGAAAATTTAAGCCCATGATCTTTCTGTTATATTTTTTATTTTCAAAACGCGTGGGCTTCGCCTAGCGAAGAATTTGCTCGCCTAGCGAGCATGACAGTTCAGGGAGTTCTTCTGAGCGCAGGTGATTCTGGTGGCTTTTCTTGGGACTCGCTAGGCGAACCATTCTGCTCGCCTAGCGAGCATGACAGCACATGAACAAACTTTTGCTCCTTCAAGATTAACGTTTTGAATGATGAATAGACCCTATTTGAACATGTTGGAAGTAACTCAAGTCATCCTCTAGCCATTTGACTCTCAGTTGACCAACGGTTGCCTTTTGACTTCGCAGTTGAATTTTGAACTGTACTGAGTCCGTTAAGCTTGATCCTTTGAACAAAACCTCTAAAAATGAAACCCTAGCTCCCAAGAGCTCTACACAACATCCATAAGACAAAGCGACTTGGATGATATCCAAGCTTCTTAGAAGACAAACTCTTGGAGCTAATTCTGATTGACATGATGAAATGCAATATGAAATGTTAAATGACATAAAATGAATGCATGAATGAGGGGGGCAAATTTGAGATGCTACAGGAGGACCTTGGTATGAAAGTTTTGCCAGAGTGGATTTTGGCAACACATTCAGCGACGGCCCTGTGTCTACCAGCACATTAGACAAGGCATCATCCTTGCAATTCATAGAGATGTGTAGTGTCAAATTATGGTCTTTTCCCTCCTCGGGAAGATCAACATCGCAGAAGCCCAGGTTGTTACAAGCAGTAATGTTTGCAACAATGCTATCAAACTATTCTATGGTGACATCGTGATCCACATATGCCACGTCCAACACCTTCTGCAAAGCTTCACGGTGTGGCTCGGAGTTCATCAACAAAGACAACACAAATATCTTTGATGGAGTTTGTAGCAGTTGATCTACAACATTATATTCGCTACTTTTGATGAGCCTCAACATCTCATCACAGTCCTATTTCAATTCTCCATTCTGGCCAACAGGGACAGGAGCTCTAACAGTTACAGCAGGTCTGTCAACAACAAGTGCCGAATTCGGAGAAGTAAAAGAAGTACCCACAAGACGGGCTTCACTATCAGCAATATGTGCTCTTCTGGTGTCAATCGGGGGTTTCAGCGGCACCGAGAAAACACGACCACTACGGGTCAAACCACTCACATCAGAAATATTTATCACAGGGGTGGAGGGCAGAGGCACCTCCTTCCCATCTTCCAACGTGATTGCGTTATAACGATAGGGAACAACCTTGTCTGAAGAGTATGGAACAAGGCCAGCTGGCTTAATGATGAGAGAGGGAGAAGCCTTCTGCTTGTTGCCATCATATCTGACAACAACAGGCTCAAGTATCCTAAAGACAGGGGATATAACATTAACTTCATCCTCATCACGATTCTGAAGTATCTCGATCACACCCTGATCCAGCATTTCTTGGATGTCTTTTCTAACTTGACGATATCCTCTCTCATTGACAGTTCACACACGACAAATGACATGGTCATGCTCGTAATGACTATATCCACATAACAGTCTATGCATCTCGACCAAAGATTGTCTGATATGGCTGACATATCTGACCTTGTACTTGCCAGGGCAACCTTGAACCATATTAACAGCAGATTTCCCATGCTCGGGCAATGAGTTCTTCTTCACATTAGGACCTACGTCCTCGAAAAACAAGATACCGCTTCTAACAAGGTCTTGAACCTTGGTCTTGAGAGGGTAACAATTCTCCATGTCATGTCCGGGAGCACCAGAATGATAAACACAATGAAGCTCGGGCTTGTACCACCACTGAGGGTTGGTAGGTACAGCAGGTGGCTCACGTGGAGTAATCAGCTTCCTTTCAATCAGTGAAGGATATAATTCATCATAGGTCATTGGAATAGGATCAAAAGTGACCCTATTCCTATCATTGCTAGTGCTGGTTCGATTGTTGTTTTGAGGCTGATAGGACTGCTGTTGCGGACGATGCTGTTGCTGTTGATATTATTGATGTTGTTGTTGCTGGTTCTGATGCTGATAATGTTGGTTCTCCCTGAAAGCAGATGCTATATGAGCCACATGGTGCTGGTTACTAGCGGGACGCACAGTCTTCCTCTTCACAGAGGGTCTTCTTTGTTTGACATGGGAGGACACAACATGTGCCTCTCCATCCTTCTTCTTGGCAAACGCCCCATAACGTTTGGCAGAAGAGCCTTCTTCTCTGGTCAGGCGTCCTTCCCTGACTCCCTCCTCTAGTCGCATCCCCATGTTCACCATCTCGGTGAAATCAGAGGGAGCACTAGCAATCATCCGCTCGTAGTAGAAAGAGCTTAAAGTCTTGAGAAAGATCTTTGTCATTTCTTTCTCTTCGAGCGGGGGCACAATCTGTGCAGCTAATTCACGCTACCTCTGGGCGTACTCCTTGAATGTTTCTTTCTCCTTTTGGGACATGGCCCTCAGTTGGTCCATATCGGGAGCCATATCAACATTGTACTTGTACTGCTTGACGAAGGCTTCGCCAAGGTCGTTGAAGGAGAGGATGTTCGCACTACTGTGAGACCCCAATTTTGAACCTAAGATCCCTCATGGCATCATAACATTGCATTTGCATCTTGCCTCAAGGATCATAACATCTTGGCTCCTTACCTTTGGGTGGGATCTCTTGAGAGTTGGTTTGAGATCACCAAGCATGATGTAATTGTATATTATTTCTTTTCTCATTTTATTCACTAACCAAAAGCACAAAAATATGTCACTAACATCTTTTGTTTGTAGCTTGAGCAGTCATAAGGTCCAAAGGTTCTAGGAGATCCTATGTGCATTGATATGGTCAAGGGAAGATGAAAGCAAGCATGGCAATGGGTCCCAAAGCTTTCATCCATCAAATATGCCTCCCAAGTGTCTCAATTCACCATTTTGATCAAAGCAAACCAAAGGGTTTGAGGTTTGTTTCCCAGGGAAACCCTAATTCATATGTGTATCAACTATGCCTTGCTCATGAAGCAACCTCAACCCATGATCAAATGCAATCAAGGGAAGTTCTTTAATTCATAATTTAATGCATATTTGAACTTATTTGAGTGGCCTCAATCATCAATTCATCAAGATATGAGGCATGGACTTGAGAAGTTGATCAGTCAATTCATCTGACTATTTTGAAATGCACTGAGACCTAACTTTTGATGTGTTTGTCAAATGGAGATGACCCCAAGCTAAAAAATGTTCTTAAGAACCATATGAACAACTTTCATGTTTATTAAAAATTGATTTGAATCTTTGAAGGTCATCATCCATTTCAAAACATTATAGGTTATTTTGACTAAAACCCTAATTTTAGGTCAACTTCCCAAGGACATAACTCATTCATTTTTCATGATTTTGAGGTGGTATCAAATGAATTGGAAATATTAAGATGTCTAATTCAAATGTTATGTTGAGCAAAATTTCAAAATCCTAAAATAAATACATGTGATAATGCAAAACATTATAGGTCACTTTGGACCAAATGCATTGAAATGTGAAAAAGTCCAACTTCAAATGCCCATAACGTCTTCATCAAAAATCCAACTGATGAAAATTTTAAGTCCAAATTGATTGTCTGTAGAAGATCTATAACTTTTATGTTGAAGATTTTGTCATTTGGAGGTTGCATCATTGAAACAGAAGGGCTTGAACTTTGGCCATTTTTGAGATTCTCACATGTACATGTTTTGCACCCTACACTTCATGTCCACTTTTCATCAACTTTCAAGTTTCAAATGGAGTTTTGATCAACATAACAAATGATCCTCATGCAAAAATCTTTCCAACCATTACTCATAAGGTTGTGTTTCAAGTATAGACATGGTATTTTCGAAGACTTGAACATATTGGTCCATTTTTGAAAATCATTTAAATTTGCATTGCATGAGATGATTGTGCACAATCTGCACGACCAATTTGATTCCAATTAGCATCAGCTGCCAAATCCAAGTGGAATTGAGCCCTCCATGCGCCTGTACAGGCCCATGCATGGAGGCCCTTTCAATTCATGCAATGAGATGTTCATGCATATCAACTGCTTTCTTCTAGAAATACAATGCTCATGCCTCTCATTTCAGCAACCTAAAGGCGCCCTAAATGTTGCACGACTAATCCCTCAACCACACTCCAAAGGAACTCACCAATTTTCTCTCAATTTTTCAGATCTAGAATTCAATTTAATTGATTGTTTTCTGGATCTAAAGTTCCTTAGCCTTCTTCACTTTGATCCAAAGACAAACTACAACCATCCATAGAAAGGAATTGTGCTCTTAAACTCTGCAAATCAGAGGTTTACTCCAGTTTTTATTTTCTTCGAATCAACTCATATTGTGCTTGTTTCTTGTTGTTGTTGTGTGATATGAAGTCCTCTGCATAGAGGCAATATTTTAGAGCTTTGAATTTTCAAAATCCATTAAGTTCAGTTGAACACCACAGAAATTCCATCTCTGATTTCTCTTAATGTAGAAACCTAGAGTGGATTTGGTTGGCACAGGGGTGATGTACATCACCCCAGCTTTCGATTGGTACCAAGATCGTGGCATTTAGTGAATATTTATTTCTTTGCAAATTTGATCAGTGCCGGAAGTTGGTCGGAGAAGACGGTGGCGCTGGTCACCGTCCAATCTCCAGATTTAATCATGGTCGTGCGTTTGTGTTTCCAGATCAAATCTCGTCCGTTCCATGTTATGACTTATTTAAATGCTACATATGATGCATTGACCAAGGAACTTGGTAGGCGCGCGTGTATGAGCCTCATGATTTGCCAACTCAATTAATGAGCTCAGATCAGACGCTCCACGTTTTTCCATCATTTTAATTTCTGATCTTAATTTCCTTTTATTTCTTTTAATTCCATTTCATTTTAAAAATTCATATCTCCTTCATTATTGGTCCAAAAAGTGTGAGACCAATTTCATTTTTCTTCTTTTAATTTCTAGTTTCTAAAAATGATTTTTAATATTTTTTATTTTATCATTTGATATTTTTTAGGATTTTTCTCTTTTTTGCTTATTTTTAATTCATTTAAAATAGTTTTTGATATTCAAAAAATACAAAAATATTTTTCCAACCTCTTTGAATGATGATAGATCTATGAAAAATATTCTCATCAATTTATTAATTGATTTGAGATTTATTTGAGATTTTAATTCAATTAGGTTATTTTTTATGCATTTTAATTGATTAAAAATAGTTTCTGACTTCTAAAAATGCTGAATTTTTTTGTCAAACTTTGTTTGACCTTGTTGAACTTTGGATAATTCACTTGGACTTTTCAAAGTTGATTTGAAGTGAGTTTGAAGTTTGACCTTTCTTTATTATTTTAATTCAAATATTATTTCACTTTTGAAAAATACCAAAAATATTTTATTTGTTTCTTGACTCCTAATCTTCATTTTGCTTCTGTTTACTATTGTTTGACTTTGATCTTCTCTATCTTTGGTCAATGCTTGTTGATTATTTCATTTCACTTCCATTAATGTACTTTAATATTCATCTTCTTCTTCTTCTTCTTCTTCTTCTTCTTCTTTTTCTTATTTTGATCAATGAGTTAAGGATTGGTGGTTTAGCCTTGATACATGGGAGGTTTAACCTTCCTTGGTTCAAATCTAATTCATCTTGATCATGGATCAAGTGAATGGCTTTGCATTAAAGATAGGTTGCTTCCTAATCAAGCAAAGAACCTAAATCCATACAAGATCATTTCTCATCTTCTTTTTGGCATGGCAAGTGTAAGACCCCAACTTTCTCCCTAAGATCCCTCATGACATCATAACATTGCATTGCATAGCTTCAAGGATCTTTGAGCATCTTGGCTCCCTTTCCCTTTGGGTAGGGATCTCTTGTGAGTGGTCTGAGATCACCAGGCATGCTTGAATTGTATATCATTGCTTTTCTTGTTTTGTTTACTAACCAAAAGCACAAAAATATGTCATTAACTTTTTTGTTTGTAGCTCAAGCAAGCATCAGGTCAAGAGCTTCAAGAAGATCCTTTGTGCATGAGATGAGATATTTTTCTTGAGATGATGACCACATGATCATTACAAAGAGCTTACGTGTAATAGGGTTTCATTTTGAAGCAATTTCCCCAAGTGGTAAAGGCTCAAGTTCATCAAGACATTTCAAGGTCATCTGAGGACCAAAATGTCAACTGTGCAATCAACTGAGGGCTATCAGGTGGGGGAAATGAGTTGAGACACCTCAATCATGTTCAAATGAGGCCTATTCATCATTCTAAACTTCCATTTTGAAGATTCAAAGGTCATGGCAAAAGTTACTAAAAATGGAAAATGACTTGTAATTCAAAGTTTCCAAATTTGGCAAGTTTTTGGTCCACATTCAACTTGACTTGTCAATATCAAAGAAGTTTCAAATGGATTTTTGGTGAACATGAAAGTTGTAGATCTTTGTCCCCCCTTTCCAGAAAGTCCTAATTCATATCCATATGATGAATGGTTGAGAAGTTATGGTCATTTGATCACAAGGTGTGCATGGAAATTCAAAATGGCCTAACTTTTGATACAAAGCTCCAATTTGGTCCATTCTTTTTGCAAAATGTTTCTATTGATCAAGAAATTTCAAAATAGCCTTTGCCATGCATGTGAAAAGTGTGTATGCTCATCGTTTCTCATGTGATCATTTTGGAGGGAATTTCCATAATTCAAATTTGGCTTATGATACAAGCAAACCAACAATTCCATGATGATCCTTGGTTGATTCTAAGTGAATTCCAAACCTTGCATGAGGATTTGCACGTGCATCATGGCCATAATAGCTCACCTTTGCATTTTGGCAAATGACTTCATATTTCCCTAATCTTGATTAATGAATGAAAAGTGTGATTAGCATGGTCATTAGCAGGGAGTATAAAAGCCAAACCCTAATCCTAACAACCAGGAGAACCAATTCAGATCTGAAATTTCAAGACTCCCTCCAAATTCTCTCTCTTCGAATTTCACTTTTCTTCACACAAACACCAAATATTTTTGTAGATTCTTGATCCTCATGCAATTCTAAGCAAGAATTAACCATTGTTTTGATCAATTGAGCCAGAAATCGAGCAGTGCAAGAGCATGAACATGTTGATGGAATTTGAAAATTGAAGAAGATTCAAGTGGTTTCAGCTGATTTTCTTTGCACAAAGCTTCAAGGCAAGTTCAGTGGAGTAGATCTAGAGCTTTTGAGAGCTTGAGCACGCGTGAACAGAGAACTGCACTTCAAGGTGATTCAAAATTCATCATCTCTTTTTGTTGATTTCATGACATAAATGTGTAGATCTTGACTAGTGGAGCATGTACATATGTTTAGATTTGAGTTTGGCTTAGAATTGAGGCTGTATGATGAACTGAAAGTTTTGTTCATGAAAATGTTTTCGTTCGATCTGGAAATTATAGGATGAATTAGATTAAATGGATGTCATATTTGGACTGTACATGGAAAGAGGATTCAATTGATGTATGATTTGTTAATTTTTGGAAATTTTCGTATTGATGTCGCCGGAATCTCATCGGAGAAGACGACCGGAGACTGTAGCTCCGGCGTCTGCATCAGCTTAGGGTTTTGCCTCGTGTGCTTCCATGTGTACACTGCATGGACATTTGGTTGGCTGAGATTAGGTTGACCAGGCCACGCGTTATGTTGAATGCTGATGTGGTGTGCCAACGCGTTTGATGAAACGCAACGCTTTGAGGATTTGAATGTGAGCCGTTGATGCTTTGTGCGTGCCTTATCCAACGGATCTTATTTTTTCTGGTTTATTCTAATTAATTTCATTTCCCTCCATTTCTTTTATTATTGCAATTGTTTTTGTTTGTTTTATAAAAATCATAAAAAATAGAAGAATGATCCAATTTAACTCCAAATTTTTTCCCTAGTTTTATATGAATGTCTAGTTTTTTATGGTATTAATTTTGTGAATTGTTGATGTCTGGTTTGTGATGTGTGAATTTTTGAATCCATGCTATGCTAAATTGATATGTTGCATTCATTGTATTGTGAAATCTTCATCTTTGAGCCAATTGATCCAATCTTTTGCATGCCTAGTCTTCACTCATGATATGAATTTTTGATCACTGGTTTGGATTTTTTATCATATGCTATCATTGTTTTTGACACATGAAGATGAATGTGACAATTTGTGTCACATTTTTGACACATGAAGATGAATGTGACAATTTGTGTCACATTTTTGACATTGAATTTGTGCATTTTTGATCATATAGCATTTGAACCTTTCTAGTTTTGATCTTTTGCATAATGATTGTTCATGACATGAGAAACTCATATAAAAAATTTCAAGGTCATTGCATGCATTTCAGTTTTGATTTGAATTTTCTAAATTGGAAATTCACTTTGTGCACATTTTGTGATTATTGCATAGCATAAGCCCTTTGAGATATTTGCTTATTGAATTGATGCTGGTCCTTTTAAGGATATTTTGTTGATTGTTTGAATGTGCATTATGTGGAAGATTTAGTTCTGTTTTGATCATTTGGTTTGGTTTTGAACTTAGTCTTTGTACTAGGGTTTTGTGCATAAACTAACTGTGCTTTGTGTTTCAGGTTTGGACATTTAGCATTGATGGTTGATTTGTTCTCACTTTGTGAGATGCAAATGATTTGAGTTCTAACATATGTTTGTTTTGTAGGTTCTAATTGATGTGCTTGAGCTCATGAGTTCATTTGAGTGCTTGAGCATTGTTCATTGAGTTGTGTAACTGTGAATGGTGTCACTATTTATCTGTTGGTTTTATAACTAAAATATTAACTGTTTAGTCTTTTGTACAGGTACATTAGTTGCTTGCTTTTAGCTCTTGCTTGAGCTTTGGATTGTGGTTGATACACCACTTAGGTAGTTATCTTATTACTTCATGTAGTCTGGAAGTCCTATCACCTTTTTGGCAGGCATTTTGTTGGCAAGTCCTCCTTAAGAGGCTCTGTTTGTGTTTGTTTATCATTGTGCCAAAGACCTCCAAGATAAGGCATGTGCTACTTGATAAGTCCTCCAAGAGTAGAGGCAATTGACGGATAAAAGGGATTAGTAGCCAATCCCCCGTTATTCAGTGAGTCGTTCATTATGCTCGCACTACGTGCTGATGCTTCTGAACATGTACCCAAGATCTTTGTCCAGTGTCTGTCAAGTGGAATAGGATCCCACTTTCTAGATCCCCACGCTTTATTTGTCATGAGCTCACCCTGGCCAGGGTTAAGAGCATGAGGTCTCATCCTTATTTCCATTTTGATCAGCTTCACCCTAACTCTCAATGTTAGTGGTTAAGAGCTACAACTTACCCTTTTACAGTTTGGCTTGTTTGTCGAGGTTGATATGACCCCTCTTGACTAAAGCCCACCCATTGTTTGAGCCTCTTGTATGTATATAGATTGTAATGTTTAATTTTGATGTTATTGCTTTTGATGTTTGTTTGTTATGGCTGGGAGTCGGATATAAGCCCATGTATTGGCATTCTGTTTCCTTTTTTGTGGTTGGGAGTCGGATATAAGTCCATGTATTGGCATTCTGTTTCCTTTTTTGTGGTTGGGAGTCGGATATAAGTCCATGTATTGGCATTCTGTTTCCTTTTTGTTGATTAGGAGTCGGGTGTAAGTCCATGTATTGGCATTCTGTTTCCTTTTATTGAGGATCTCTTGTGAGACTTGTATGATTGCTTATGCTTTGTGCTAGCTTATTCCAAAGGATGGGATCTACTTGGATCATCTATATGATCTCAAGAGAGGAACCCCTAGTTTGGTTTTATTCCATATCCATCACCTTTTTGTTTCCTTCATTTCTTCATCTTAACCCATACCAAAAACTTTTTGTGCAAACATTTGACTTTGTTTTCAACATTAGAAACCTAAGCCTTATGCTTTTGATTTTCAAACTTTCTTTTCATAATACTCATTTTGAATTGAATCTTTAAGTCAACTTTGACCATTTTTGTATATACTTCTAATCGGTAAATATAACCCATTCAAATGTTTCTTTTGTGGTTTCAATGTCCACTTCTTAATCAAATTTTTCATAACCTTTAGCTATTAGGTTTGAGTTATCTTTGTGGTAGATGTAATACTCACCTATGTCCTTAGTGATGGACAATGAGCCTTCCATGCTTATTATAGGGTTAACCCCTCACTAGCATGTTGAAGCTATCCTCACATGGTGGACTTGTGGTTTTTCAGGTTGAGTTTTCTCTCTTTGATAACAAAAGACCTTAAGGCTTTTGGACCAATCAATCCACTCATTTATTTTGAATTATTTTACCCGAACTACGAGGTTTTGATCCTAATCTTTTTATAAGAGGGTACGTAGGCAATGGGTTTATCCATCCAAACACAAAATGTAAATAAACTTGTATATTCTTTTCTCATCTCTTCAATCATGTCTGCACAAATAAATTTTTTCACAAAAACAATAACCTTTGCAACAAGTATGAAAAGGGCTCCCTAGGAGTACCTAGGATGTTTTGGGTGCCTAACACCTTTCCATTGCATAACCAACCCCCTTACCCAGATCTCTGTTTCTTTTACTAGTTTTGTTTGTAAAACTCTTTAGGTTTTTGTTCGCTTTCTAACCATTCCTTTGGATAAATAGAAGTGCGGTGGCGACTCGACTTTGTATGATTTACCTTGGATTTAGTCAATATCTCCAATGGTAACGAATACACCGCTACAGAAAAGTGGCGACGCTACTGGGGACTAAATTTTCCCTAGTGGGTTTTGCCAACTTTTCACCTTTGTTGTATTATATTGTCTGTGACATATTTTTGTGCAATTTGGGATTACTATATTATATGTAATGATTGAATTGCTTGATATATCAATTGCTTGTGTGCTTGGTGATCTTTATGAGATGAGTTCTATACCCGAACTCGAGTGCACTTAGGATAGGAGAATGGCGTAGTCTCATCGACTTGTGTGGAGTTATTCCTTAGCAAGTTGACTTGCGAGTCCATTCACTTGGTGGAGGTCATATTGGGATCAATAATGTCACACAAGTAAGTTGTGGTTAGACATTACTCTTTCCAATATAGACCTTAGAAGCCAAGGACCTTAGTTTACCAAACCCATCTTGGCCTATTTTTAGGATGTAGTGCGAAGGTCGTTCAAATGTAAGATTTGATACGATTGTTATGCGATACTACACTCATAAGAGTCTCTCTTGAGAATATTTTTGGAATACGAGTAGTCGTTTCTCCGATAATATTCGAAAGATGGGATGATGACTATGGGAACCTCTTGTAGAACATGTTTGGCAGGTTTAAACCCTAGTACACTCCCTTTGGGTGGTTCTTGACCGAGACTCCATGCTCGTGACTTGCAACAAACCCTTGATTCATGGTTGATCCGTTCATATGGCCTTAATATCAATGGAACTTAGGTGTTGATAAGGTGTAAACCATAATCCACCAAAATGGATGATTGATATTAAGGATAATATGATCTATCCCATGACCTTTGTTTGGTGTGCTTTGCTTGATCCTTGAGTGTGATTGTTGCATTCATGCATTCATGCATTCATCTGCATCCATATCATCAATAATAAAAGGAAATTTTCAAGGAACTTAAGGGGTTTATTTGCAAAATTTTCAGACATGGAAAGACAAAGAAGGAATACAAAGAAGTATAGCTTCAGACAACCAGATTTGAAAGATTTAAGGAATCTGACATCCTATGTATTAGATCCCTTGGGTTTCAAAGCTCGCTTTGGGAAGCTTCTTCCTCTTCTGACTACTCAGGTGGATGAAGGTCTGATGAGCGTATTGGTCCAGTTTTATGATCCTCTGTACCGTTGCTTCACGTTTCCGGACCTCCAGCTTTTGCCTACCCTTGAGGAGTATGCCTATCTTGTGGGTATACCTATTCTGGATCAGTTGTCGTTCAGTGGCTTGGAGAGTATTCCTACTTCTCGAGAGATAGCTGACATGTTGCACATAGATGAATCTCTGGTTGGTGCTCATATGACTACCAAAGGTGGAATTCAAGGTCTCCCTTCTGAGTTCCTCATTGCTCAAGCTACTGTTTATGGGAAGGCCATGAGTGAGGATACCGTTGAAGCCATATTTGTACTTCTCATCTATGGGTTAGTGTTGTTCCCCAACATCGACAAGTTTGTGGATGTGAACGCTATTAGGATCTTCTCTGCTCTTAATCCCGTTCCGACTCTGTTGGGTGATACCTATTTCTCTTTGCATCTGAGGAATGCAAATGGTGGTGGCGCTATTGTGTGTTGTTTGCCTCTGTTGTATAAGTGGTTTATTTCTCACTTACCTCAGATGGTCGCCTTCAAGGAGAACAAGGGATGTCTACGGTGGTCCACGAGGCTTATGTCTCTCACTAATGATGATATCTCTTGGTATAACCGTATATATGATGGTTTGCAGATTATCGACTCTTATGGTGAATTCTCCAATGTGCCTATTCTTGGTACATGTGGTGGGATTAACTACAACCCTGTTTTAGCACGTCGTCATCTTGGGTTCCCCCTAAAGGATAAACCTAATAACATTCTGTTAGAGGGTGTGTTCTTTCAGGAGGGTAAAGATCCCCAAGGCTTGAAGGGCATAATGGTTCGCGCTTGGCGCAAGGTCCATAAGAAAGGAAGGAAGGAGTTGGGTCCTAAGAATTGCATTGCTATGCAGCCTTACACTACTTGGGTAAGGAAGAGAGCATCTGAGTATCTCATCCCTTACGAATATCCGAGACCTACACCTTTGGTTGTGGCTGGGCCTTCAACCCTCCCTAACTAAGGAGTAGAGGAGTTGAGAGACGAAGACCTATCACGTGCCTGGATCCGTGAAAGGGAAGAGTTGCTTCAGCAGATTAAGGAGAAAGATGCTTTGATTGAGTTCCTCGAGCATCAGGTTATTGATGATCCTAATGATGCATGGACTTCTCTACTTCCTCAGTCTTCCAAATTCTGGAAGAGGAGGTATGACCGACTCGCCAAGGAAAAGGCAGATATGGAGGCAGCGTACGAGAGGGAGGTGAAGAAGCTTTGCGCATCTGTTCTTCCTGTGTCTCGAGCTTCTAGGGATCCCTAGGATGATTATTTTCCTTTTCTCTTGTATATGATTGACAAACATTGTACTTTTTTCCCTGATGTTATGCTATTAGATATTTCCATAAGCCATAAAATGCTTAATATTTCCAAAATTTTCAAATAAAACCCTAGAGTTCCTTTGAAATAAAAACAAATCATATGCACAAGCATTGCATGCATCATGTGCATAAGCAGGTTTTGTTCACGGCTTTTGGTCCTGTGGTCTAACTCTGTGTTCTTCATTTATTTTCAAGACAAGCTGACTCACCGATACTACACCAGAGCCAACTCTTCGAGACTGATGGATAATCTAGAGCAAGAGAACCGTGAACTCAAAGAAGAAGTCGCCAGACTGAGTGCTTTGATGGAATCGTTCCTAGCTGACCAGAGCCAGTCTTCTCCAACACCTTCAACTCCTCCCCAGAGGACAGTCATCTCTGAGATTGTTTCCTCCACTGTGCCTGCAGCCAGTGCACACTTTGTGCCGACAGCCATGCCAGTCGGGTTTCTGTGGGGGATGCCTCCCAGCTTCATGCCTGAGGGACCTGCTCCGACTTTTGCTTCTATGCCGGCATCTAGCCCGGTCCTTGCTGTTCCTCCTCCTATCGTGCATACCGTGCCTAGGGTAGACGACATCATCTATCATTCTGAGCCATCTGAGGGCCCAGATGTTCATGAGAAGATGGATGCTATGAATGACCAATTTCTTGAGCTTCGCAAGGAATTGAAGACTCTTAGAGGAAAGGATCTCTTTGGCAAGTCTGCTGCCGAATTATGCTTGGTTCCCAATATGAAGATTCCTGTGAAATTCAAGGTCCCTGACTTTGAAAAATACAAGGGGAATACTTGTCCTCTCAGCCACCTGGTCATGTACGCCAGGAAGATGTCAACTCAGACTGATAATGACCAATTGCTCATCCACTACTTTCAGGACAATTTGTCCGGTGCCGCTCTGAGATGGTATATGGGGCTTGACAGTGCGAACATCCGTTCCTTCAACGACCTTGGTGAGGCCTTCGTCAAGCAGTACAAGTATAATGTGGATATGGCTCCCGATAGGATCAGCTAAGGGCCATGTCCCAGAAGGACAAAGAAACATTCAAAGAGTACGCCCAGAGGTGGCGAGAGTTGGCAGCGCAGATTGTGCCTCCGCTAGAAGAGAAAGAAATGACCAAGATCTTTCTGAAGACCTTGAGTTCATTCTATTATGAGCGGATGATCGCTAGCGCTTCTTCTGACTTCACCGAGATGGTGAATATGGGGATGCGTCTAGAAGAAGGGGTTAGAGAAGGACGTCTGACCAAGGAAGAAGGCTCTTCTGCCAAACGTTATGGGGCGTTTGCGAAGAAGAAAGATGGAGAGGCACATGCTGTGACCTCCCATGTGAAACCTAGAAGACCCTCTGTGAGAAGGAAGACTGTGCGTCCTGCCAGTAATCAGCACCAGGTGGCTCATATAGCACCTGTTTTCAGAGACAATCAACAGTATCAGCAGCATAATAACAATAAACAATCATCTCAACAATATCAGCAACAACAACATCGTCCGCAGCAGCAGGCCTACCAGCCTCGCAACAGTAATCAAGCCAGCACTAGTTATGAGAGGAAGAAGATCACTTTCGATCCGATTCCGGTGACATACGCAAAATTATATCCCTCTTTGATAGAGAGGAAGTTGATTACTCCGAGAAACCCACCAGCTATACCTGCTAACCCTCAGTGGTGGTATAAGCCTGAATTGCATTGTGTATATCACTCTGGTGCTCCCGGCCACGACGTGGAGAATTGTTTTCCGTTGAAGACCAAGGTTCAAGACCTTATGAGGTGTGGCATTTTGTGCTTTGAGGACGTAGGTCCTAATGTTAAGAAGAACCCATTGCCCGAGCATGGGAAATCTATCAACATGGTCCAGGGCTTCCCTGGCAAGTACAAAGTCAAATATGTCAGTCACATTCGACAATCTCTGGTTGAGTTGCATCGTTTGTTGTGTGATTACAGTCACTATGAACACGATCATGATAAATGTCGAATTTGCTCTGTTAACAGATTGGGTTTCGCCAGGTGCGCAAAGATCTTCAGGAAATGCTGGACGGAGGAGTTATTGAGATCCTTCAGAATAGGAATGTTGACGAAGATGAGCCTGAGGTCAATGTAATTTCCCCAGTGTTTCGGATACCCAAACCTGTTGTTATCAAGTACGATGGTAGCAAGCAGAAGGTTTCTCCTTCCCTGATCATTAAGCCTGCCGGTCCTGTACCGTATTCTTCTGAAAAAGCAATTCCCTTCCGTTACAACGCTATTGCTGTAGAAGATGGGAAAAAGGTGACTTTTCCTTCCTCTTCTGTTGCGAATATTGCTGATGTAAGTGGTTTGACCCGCAACGGTCGTGTGTTTTCCGCACCTCCGAAGCCTCAGGCTAAGGCTGAATTTGTTGAACGCCCGATTGGGAATGCTGTGAGCACCCCGAATCCGGCACCTGTTTTTAAATCCTCCTCTGTACAAAAAACTCCTACTTCTGTTGGCCCTAGTGGCAATGTGAATGAAGACTGTGATGAGATGCTGAAGCTCATCAAGAAGAGTGAGTACAATGTTGTAGACCAGCTTCTACAAACGCCATCCAAGATATCCGTGTTATCATTACTTCTGAATTCATAACCGCATAGAGAGGCTCTGCAGAAAGTTTTGGATGTGGCATATGTAGATCACGATGTCACTATAGAACAGTTCGATAGCATTGTTACAAACATTACTGCTTGTAACAATTTGAGTTTCTGTGACTCTGATCTCCCTGAGGAGGGAAGAGACGACAACTTGGCTCTACACATATCCATGAATTGCAAAGACGACGCCATGTCCAATGTGTTGGTGGACACTGGGTCATCCCTGAATGTATTGCTGAAATCCACTCTTTCAAGACTGTCTTGTCAAGGGCCTCCCATGAGGCAGAGTGGAGTTGTTGTGAAATCTTTCGATGGGTCGCGTAAGACTGTGATTGGGGAAGTTGATCTCCCTATCAAGATTGGACCAAGTGATTTCCAGATTACCTTCCTGGTTATGGACATTCACCCATCGTACAGCTGTCTCTTAGGCAGACCATGGATTCACGAGGCTGGTGCCGTGACATCCACCATACACCAGAAGCTGAAATTTGTGAAGAATAAGAAACTGGTAGTGGTAGGGGTTGAAAAGGCTCTCCTGGTTAGCCACTTGTCTTCCTTCTCTTATATAGATGCTGAGGATGAAGTTGGAACTCCTTTCCAAGCTTTATCTATAGTTGAGCCTGTTGAGAAGAGAACTCCTTCATTTGCTTCCTATAGAGATGCGAAATTGGCCATTGAGTGTGGTGCAATTGCTGGTCTAGGAAAAATGATTGAGCTGGAAGACAATAAGTCTCGGGCTGGCATAGGCTTTTCTTCTGGGGTCTTCAATGAAAAAGGACTGTTCCAGAGTGGAGGTTTCATCCACACCGGTCAGGAGGAAGAAGCTGTTGCTGTCTTGGAAGAGGATGCAGTGGATTCCGACAATTTTGTCATCCCTGGAGGGGTCTGCAACAATTGGGTCGCTGTGGATATTCCTACAGTTGTCCACAAGTCAACGTAATGATCACTTTGTTTAAAACCCTTCTCCCATGCCAAAGGGAGAAGTGATGACATTGTTGGCAACATAAATACAATGATATTTTCATCCAATAAATTCATGTTAAATGTTTGTTTTTCCAATTATTTTCCATTTTTGCTTTTTGCATGAAATTGGTGATCACATAAAACCCTAAAAAAGAATAAAATCAATCTTTTCATCTGCATAATGATTTGCCTTGTTTGATTTCTAAAAGCTTTTCATATCCAAAATCATTATGCAGGTTGATTTCTAAACCCATTGAACATAATGATCCAACGCCATCTCCCAATTTTGAGTTCCCTGTATTTGAGGCAGAGGAAGATGATGTTGAAGAGATTCCTGATGAGATTACCCGTCTACTTGAGCATGAAAAGAATAGCATTCAGCCGCATCTTGAGAATCTGGAAACAGTCAACTTGGGGTCTGAAGATTGTGTTCGAGAAGTGAAGATTGGGGCACTCCTGGAAGAATCAGTCAAGAAGGGGTTGATTGAATTGCTACGAGAATATGATGATATCTTTGCTTGGTCGTATGAAGACATGCCAGGTCTAGATACAGATATTGTGCAACATTTCCTGCCTTTTAAGCCTGAGTGCGTTCCTGTAAAGCAGAAACTCAGAAGAACTCATCCTGATATGGCAGTGAAGATCAAGGAATAAGTTCAGAAGCAAATTGATGCGGGGTTTCTGGTGACTTCTACGTATCCTCAATGGGTGGCCAATATTGTGCCCGTGCCTAAGAAAGACGGAAAAGTCCGTATGTGTGTGGATTATAGAGATTTGAATAAAGCTAGTCCGAAAGATGATTTCCCTCTGCCACATATTGATATGTTGGTAGATAACACAGCTAAATTCAATATCTTCTCATTTATGGATGGATTTTCCGGATATAACCAGATTAAGATGGAACCCGAGGATTTGGAGAAGACAACATTCATCACACCCTAGGGAACATTCTGTTATCGAGTGATGCCCTTCGGTTTGAAGAACATCGGAGCCACGTATGAACGAGCTATGACTACCTTGTTCCATGATATGATGCACAAGGAGATTGAGGTCTATGTTGATGATATGATTGCTAAGTCAAGAACGGAAGTTGAACATGTAGAGAACCTATTGAAGCTTTTTCAGCGTTTGAGGAAGTACAAGCTTCGTCTGAATCCCAACAAGTGTACATTTGGAGTCCGTTCCGGCAAGTTAATGGGCTTAATCGTCAGTGAAAGAGGTATTGAGGTTGATCCTGCAAAGGTCAAAGCAATACAAGAGATGCCTGCGCCCAAAACTGAAAAGCAAGTCCGAGGTTTTCTTGGCCGCTTGAATTATATTTCCATATTCATATCCCACATGACTGCCACATGTGCGCTGATATTCAAGCTCCTCCGGAAAGATCAGTCTCATGATTGGACCGAGGATTGCCAGAAAGCTTTTGACAGTATCAAAGAGTATCTGTCTGAACCTCCAATCCTGTCTCCGCCTGTAGAAGGAAGACCTTTGATCATGTATCTGACAGTTCTTGAAGACTCGATGGGTTGTGTCCTTGGTCAGCAAGACGAGTCAGGGAAGAAAGAATATGCTATCTACTACCTGAGTAAGAAGTTCACTGATTGTGAGTCTTGATACTCAATGCTTGAGAAGACATGTTGTGCTTTGGCTTGGGCCGCTAAGCGTTTACGCCAGTGTATGATAAATCATACAACTTGGTTGATATCCAGAATGGATCCAATCAAGTACATATTTGAGAAGCCTGCTTTAACCGGGAGGATTGCCCGTTGGCAGATGTTGTTATCTGAGTATGATATTGAGTATCGAGCTCAGAAGGCTATTAAAGGTAGTATCTTGGCTGACCACTTGGCACATCAGCCGATTGAAGATTATCAGTCAGTTCAGTATGACTTCCCAGATGAGGAGATTCTGTATTTGAAAATGAAAATTTGTGATGAGCCTACACTCGATGAAGGGCCAGAGCCTGGTTCCAGATGGAGTATGGTATTTGATGGCGCTGTAAATCAATACGGAAATGGTATTGGGGCAGTAATCATTACTCCTCAGGGCACACATATTCCTTTTACCGCAAGGCTAACTTTCAAATGCACGAATAATATGGCTGAGTACGAGGCCTGTATTATGGGATTGGAAGAATGCATTGATCTAAGGATCAAGCATCTTGATGTTTATGGTGATTCGGCCCTCGTTGTCAATCAGAACAAGGGTGAATGGGAGACGAATCAGCCTGGTCTTATTCCATATAGAGATTATGCAAGGAGGATTTCAACGTTCTTTACTGAAGTTGACTTCCACCATATTCCTCGAGATGATAATCGAATGGCAGATGCTCTTGCTACGCTTGCTTCCATGATTGTGGTTAAATATTGGAATGAAGTTCCCAATATCACCGTGATGCGCTTGGATAGACCAGCTCATGTATTTGCGGTTGAAAAAGTGAAAGATGATAAGCCTTGGTATTACAACATCAAGTGTTTCCTCCAGAACCAAGTCTACCCGCCTGGGGCATCTGTGAAAGATAGGAAAACTTTGAGGAGATTGTCAGGCAGTTTCTACCTCAATGGCGAAGTGCTTTACAAGAGAAATTTTGACATGGTTCTGCTCAGATGCATGGATAGACACGAAGCAGACCTGTTGATGACTGAGGTCCATGAGGGTTCATTTGGTACTCATTCCAATGGACATGCCATGGCTAGAAAGATGTTGAGAGCAGGCTACTATTGGCTGACAATGGAGTCTGACTGCTGTAAATACGTGAAGAAATGCCATAAGTGTCAGATTTATGCGGATAAGATTCATATTCCTCCGACACTTCTGAATGTGATTTCATCACCATGGCCTTTCTCCATGTGGGGAATTGACATAATTGGCATGATTGATCCGAAAGCGTCCAATGGACAAAGGTTTATTCTCGTAGCAATTGATTACTTCACTAAGTGGGTTGAAGTTGCATCGTACGCAAATGTGACCAGGCAGGTGGTCGTGAAGTTTATCAAGAATCAACTCATATGCCGTTATGGTGTGCCAGATAAGATCATTACTGATAATGGATCTAATCTGAATAACAAGATGATGAAAGAACTGTGTAGTGAGTTCAAGATTGCACACCATAATTCTTCTCCTTACAGGCCCAAGATGAATGGGGTTGTTGAAGCTGCTAATAAGAATATCAAGAAGATTATCCAGAAGATGGTTGTCACGTACAAAGATTGGCATGAGATCCTGCCATTTGCTTTGCATGGATATCGTACATCTGTCCGCACTTCAACAGGGGCAACCCCTTTCTCTCTTGTTTATGGTGTGGAGGTCGTACTCCCAGTAGAGGTGGAGATCCCATCAATGAGAGTCTTGATGGAGGCCAAGTTGACTGATGCTGAATGGATTCAGAGTCGTTACGACCAGCTGAATTTGATTGAAGAGAAGAGATTGACTGCCATGTGTCATGGTCAGTTATATCAACAGAGAATGAAGAAAGCTTTTGATAAGAAGGTAAAGCCTCGTGTGTTCCGAGAAGGTGACCTCGTGCTCAAGAAAGTCTTGTCTTTCGTGCCCGATTCCAGGGGCAAGTGGACTTCAAACTATGAAGGTCCATATGTTGTTAAGAGAGCCTTTTCAGGCGGTGCGTTGATACTTACAACTATGGATGGGGAGGATTTCACTCGTCCTGTGAATTCAGATGCAGTCAAGAAATACTTCGCCTAAAAAAAACAAAAAAAAAACAGAATAGCTCGCTAAGTTGAAAACCCGAAAGGGCGACTTAGGCAAAAATGAGCGTCTCGGTGGATTGAAAACCCGAAAGGGCGATCCAGGCAAAAGTTAGAGACATAAAAAAATGAATATATGCATCCCGCTAGATTGAGTACCTCATCCTGGGGAAATCTAGGCAAAAATTAGGGATTTGGCAAGTAACTGCATCCTGACAAGACTGTGTTCTACAACTGTCATTTCGTCAGAGATTCTTGTTCATTCGTCGTCAACTAAAGCTTCGAATACATCGAACTCGGAATTGGTGGAGAAATGGTCATTATGTTCAATGTAGCCCTTTTCCAATATATATCACCAATTTCAAACTTGTAAAGATCTATGGAGTCTTCCCATTTGCAGGCTACCATTCCATCAAATAAATTTGAGCTTTTATCCAATTATTTGCACTCTTATTTGTTTCTACTCAACAAATGTTTTGCATGTTTTAATTGAGAAAATATCATTGTTTTAAATAAATGAATTTTTCACCAATTGTTTTTTTAACAAAGTGAACATTCACAATGATGAAAAGATACTTAGGAGATCCTCAGTGCTCTCCCAAGGGTGGCATGATTTCCAACAGGGTAAGACATTTGTTCATATTCCCGGCATGATTGTATCCTCTTCTCCCAGAATTTGTTGTGGTTTATTCCACCGAGCAGAGTGCTTGTTGAGGTTATTCACCTCCCCTCCTTTCAGCAGAGCAATGGTCTTCCCTCCTCAGCAGATGTGTTTTCTTTGGAAGGTTCGGTATTTGGTGGTTGATCCCCAGAATTCCTTCACTTCCTCAGATAGATCCCCAGCGGAGTTGTTGGTGTGTTGGATCTTATCTATGATGATGTTATTTTCCTCAGATAGATCCCCAGCGGAGTTGTTGGTGTGTTGGATCTTATCTATGATGATGTTATTTTCCTCAGATAGATCCCCAGCGTAGTTGTTGGTGTGTTGGATCTTATCTATGATGATGTTATCCCCTACAGAGATATTGCTGTTTCCTGGCATATCTAATCCCTAGTAGAGTTGTTTGTGTGGCAGATTCTACTTGTGCGATTTTTTCCTCCTCAACAGGTGTGATTTCCTTGGTGAGTTTTGGTCCTTGGTGTTGGATCACCAGATTCCTCTTATATCCCTCAGATGGATTTCCTAGTAGAGTTGCTTTTGTGGCAGTTTCTGCCTGTGCAATGATCTTTGTTCCTCAGTTGAGACTGATGATTCATCCCTGCAGGGGTGTTGTTGTCTCTGATCCCCGGCAGATTGGATATTCTCCGGTGATCCTGGCTTTCTCTCTTGAGATGTAGTACCGGGTGGTTGATTCCTGGACCTGTTTGTGTTAGATATGTCTGTTTGTCAGCATTCATCAAACATAAATCACGCACATACATGCATAATTATAACATTCAGATATTCATGTTGCATTCTTTGTCATATATCGTTGTTTGTTGTCTCCTGCTATTTGGTGATATATATATTTCCCCAAGCAGATGTGTGTCTGATCTCTCCATGTAGAGTCAGCCCCTTAAGCAGAAAGTGTTTATCTTTCCTTCTGTATTCCCCACTGAGTTATATCCTCGTGGACGACGGTTGTTTCCGTTTCCTCCCAACACATATATTGGGATGGTTTCCCCTATTAAGTTATATCCTCATTAGGATGAGTCTTGATTCAGTTTGCCTTTTGTGACTGTCTCTGGTGTTTCCCTGTGGTAAATGAATAATTTCTCAGTAATCAGTAATTATTCACCTTATCCTCAGCGGAGTTTGTGGTTTGCTACCCTTATACCGGTAGTTATAAATCCCATTTTTTTCCCTCCCCAACGGAGTCTGTGGTTTTCTACCTAGTATTCGGTAGTTGTAAATCCTACTTTCTTCCCCTAGCGGAGTTTGTGGTTTTCTACCCTTATACCGGTAGTTGTAAACCCTATTGTTCCTCCCCTGCGCAGAGTTAACCATTGTTGTTCACCCTAGTTGATGACGGTTACTCTTCCGTGGTTTCCTACCCAGTAGCCGGTAGGTGTAATCCCCTCCTTGATGGTTATCTTCATCCAGTATTCGATGTTGATATTCCCTCTTTTTCCTGGATAATTGCCTTGTGCTCGCAATTTATCCCCAGCGAATCATCTTTCGTCTACCCTGTTGTTGTTGGTAACGATTGTTTCTCTCCTGAATTGGTCATCATTATATACCTAGTTTTGGTATCCCGATGCCTTTTCTCTTTCGGTTGATTTATCCTTTATTAACCCAGTAACGATTGTGGATAATCTTCCATGCGAGTATACTATCTACGTTCTGACGGTAATATATAGTATATCTCATGCACTCTTCGGTCAAAGCTTTTGTTCTTCCCCAGTTGAGTAAGATTCGTATCCCTGTTATGGAATCGAATGTCCTTTTCCGTGGTTTTCTACCCAGTATCCGGTAGATGTAATCCCCTCTTTGACGGTTATCATTATCCAGTATTCGGTATTGATATTCCCTCCCTCTTTCGGATAATTGCTCTGATTAAGCAATTTTATCCCCGGTGGTTCCTCTTTCATTTACCGTTTGCCGGTGATGTTTGTTACTCCCCTTTTTTGAGCATATCTCCCAGTAACCGATGATATGTCTCCTGGATCGTTGCCTTTGTCAATGTATCCCCAGTGAGTCAACTCTCATTTATCCTTTGTTGATAATGATTGTTTCTCCCTTTGATTGGTCATCATTATATACCTAGTTTTGGTATCCCGATGCCTTTCTCTTTCGGTCGATTTATCCTTTATTAACCCAGTAACTGGTTGTGGATAATCTTCCATGCGAGTATATTATCTACGTTCTGACGGTAATAGATAATATATCTCATGCACTCTTTGGTCGAAGTCTTTTGTTCTTCCCCATTCGAGTAAGATTCGTATTCCCTTTGCGGAATCGAATGTCCATCCTGTAAGTTGAGTTTGCTTTTTCAACCCTCCTTTTTTTGGATGATGAGTGTTTTGGGAATATTCCCCAATTCACGCCTTGGTTGGTCACTCAATGCTGCACGACTAATCCCTCAACCACACTCCAAAGGAACTCACCAATTTTCTCTCAATTTTTCAGATCTAGAATTCAATTTAATTGATTGTTTTCTGGATCTAAAGTTCCTTAGCCTTCTTCACTTTGATCCAAAGAACAAACTGCAACCATCCATAGCAAGGAATTGTGCTCTCAAACTCTGCAAATCAGAGGTTTACTCCAGTTTTTATTTTCTTCGAATCAACTCATATTGTGCTTGTTTCTTGCTGTTGTTGTGTGATCTGAAGTCCTCTGCATATAGGCAATATTTTAGAGCTTTGAATTTTCAAAATCCATTAAGTTCAGTTGAACACCACAGAAATTCCATCTCTGATTTCTCTTAATGTAGAAACCTAGAGTGGATTTGGTTGGCACAGGGGTGATGTACATCACCCTAGCTTTCGATTGGTACCAAGATCGTGGCATTTAGTGAATATTTATTTCTTTGCAAATTTGATCAGTGCCGGAAGTTGATCGGAGAACACGGTGGCGCTGGTCACCGTCCAATCTCCAGATTTAATCATGGTCGTGCGTTTGTGTTTCCAGATCAAATCTCGTCCGTTCCATGTTATGACTTATTTAAATGCTACATGTGATGCATTGACCAAGGAACATGGTAGGCGCGCGTGTGTGAGCCTCATGATTTGCCAACTCAATTAATGAGCTCAGATCAGACGCTCCACGTTTTTCCATCATTTTAATTTCTGATCTTAATTTCCTTTTATTTCTTTTAATTCCATTTCATTTTAAAAATTCATATCTCCTTCATTATTGGTCCAAAAAATGTGAGACCAATTTCATTTTTCTTCTTTTAATTTCTAGTTTCTAAAAATGATTTTTAATATTTTCTATTTTAACATTTGATATTTTTTAGGATTTTTCTCTGATTTGCTTATTTTTAATTCATTTAAATTAGTTTTTGATATTCAAAAAATACAAAAATATTTTTCCAACCTCTTTGAATGATGATAGATCTATGAAAAATTTTCTTATCAATTTATTAATTGATTTGAGATTTATTTGAGATTTTAATTCAATTAGGTTATTTTTTATGCATTTTAATTGATTAAAAATAGTTTCTGACTTCTAAAAATGCTGAACTTTTTTGTCAAACTTTGCTTGACCTTGTTGAACTTTGGATAATTCACTTGGACTTTTCAAAGTTGATTTGAAGTGAGTTTGAAGTTTGACCTTTCTTTATTATTTAATTCAAATATTATTTCACTTTTGAAAAATACCAAAAATATTTTATTTGTTTCTTGACTCCTAATCTTCATTTTGCTTCTGTTTACTATTGTTTGACCTTGATCTTCTCTATCTTTGGTCAATGCTTGTTGATTATTTCATTTCACTTCCATTAATGTACTTTAATATTCATCTTCTTCTTCTTCTTCTTCTTCTTCTTCTTCTTTTTCTTATTTTGATCAATGAGTTAAGGATTGGTGGTTAGCCTTGATACATGGGAGGTTTAACCTTCCTTGATTCAAATCTAATTCATCTTGATCAAAGAATCCTAATCAAGCAAAGAACCTAAATCAATAGAAGATCATTTCTCATCTTCTTTTTGGCATGGCAAGTGTAAGACCCCAATTTTGTCCCTAAGATCCCTAATGGCATCATAGCATTGCATTGTATAGCTTCAAGGATCTTTGAGCATCTTGGCTCCCTTTCCCTTTGGGTAGGGATCTCTTGTGAGTGGTCTGAGATCACCAGGCATGCTTGAATTGTATATCATTGCTTTTCTTATTTTGTTTACTAATCAAAAGCACAAAAATATGTCATTAACTTTTTTGTTTGTAGCTCAAGCAAGCATCAGGTCAAGAGCTTCAAGAAGATCCTTGATGCATGAGATGAGATATTTTTCTTGAGATGAGGACCACATGATCATTACAAAGAGCTTACATGAACTAGGGTTTCATTTTGAAGCAATTTCCCCAAGTGGTAAAGGCTCGAGTTCATCAAGACATTTCAAGGTCATCTGAGGACCAAAATGTCAACTGTGCAATCAACTGAGGGCTATGAGGTGGGGGAAATGAGTTGAGATACCTCAATCATGTTCAAATGAGGCCTATTCATCATTCTAAACTTCCATTTTGAAGATTCAAAGGTCATGGCAAAAGTTACTAAAAATGGAAAATGACCTGTAATTCAAAGTTTCGAAATTTGGCAAGTTTTTGGTCCACATTCAACTTGACTTGTCAATATCAAAGAAGTTTCAAATGGATTTTTGGTGAGCATGAAAGTTGTGGATCTTTGTGTTTCCTTTCCAAAAAGTCCTAATTCATGTCCATATGATGAATGGTTAAGAAGTTATGGTCATTTGATCACAAGGTGTGCATGGAAATTCAAAATGGCCTAACTTTTGATACAAAGCTCCAATTTGGTCCATTCTTTTTGCAAAATGTTTCTCTTGATCAAGAAATTTCAAAATAGCCTTTGCCGTGCATGGAAAAAGTGTGTATGCTCATTGTTGATTCTAAGTGTTGGCAGCAATTTTGGTAAAACAAAGAGTGTTCACAAGATGTCATGTGTGATGTCTTAACATAAGATATCCTATGTACATGTTGGAGTTAAAGAACATGTGCAAGCAGGATTGTTTCAGAATGCCATATACAATGACAAGGCTTCTGATATTAGTTGTACCTGCTGGAGCTTAACTAGAAGACATGTTCATGCAGGATTGTTTCAGATGACATACACAATGTCATGGTATCTGATATGGCTGTACCTGCTATAAAAAGAAATATGGATTATGCAGGATTTTTCCAGATGTCAGACCCGATGTCATGACATCCTATACACAGAACATTCAGTATGAATGTCTGGTGTTTTGTGGTTGCACAATTAATGGCAATCATTGGTTGATTGAAGATATGGCTACCTGGCGCATTCTTTCAGGGATTTCAACCAGATTTACTTATTTTCCAGGGAGATCTATACAGCTGTTATAAAAAGATTTGATTGGAAAATAGATTTAGGGTTTTCAAGATGTCCAATGTTTCTATAAAAGGGGACTCAGAAAACCTGTTTGAACACACAACCAAGACTGAGCGAAATTTAGAGAGAGAGCTAGGGTTTGTGTCTGTAGGTCATTCAAGTCATCCATTGATGATTGAATTTGACTGATTTGTCTTCTTGATCAAGGCTTTGAAGCAAGATCAAGAGTGTGTCTTCTTGATTGAAACTGTGAAGTAAAATCAAGAGTTTGTAATTGAAAAGTATTTTCTTTTCACAAGGGATTGTTGTTTAAAATCACGGGTGTGTGATTGTAAGGGAAGTGAGTGGGTTCTCATATCTAAGAGTGCTTAGGTAGAAATTGCACGGGTAGAGATTAGGTGAGAAAGACTGTAACTTGGTGAAGTGTACGGATAGTCTTTGAACCAATTCTATTATAGTGAATTTCCTTCCTGGCTTGGTAGCCCCCAGACGTAGGTGAGTTGCACCGAACTGGGTTAACAATTGCTTGTGTTATTTGATTTATCATTCTGTTTCTGTTTATCCATTGTTTATAACCAGATATCAATGTCGTGACATTACCTTCGACATCTTATATCTAATACCAGAATTTCAACTGGTATCAGAGCAGGCATCCTGCTCTGGTTCTGGGTGAGATCTAGGGGCAATACTTTCTGGTACAATGGAGAGAGATGGAGGATCTGTTCATAGGCCACCAATTTTGGATGGTTCTAACTATGACTATTGGAAACCTAGAATGGTAGCGTTTCTGAAATCCCTTGATAACAAGGCATGGAAAGCTGTGCTAACAGGTTGGGTGCACCCTGTCATTACTAAAGAAGGAGAAACCACCACTGAGAAGAAGCCTGAAGAACAATGGTCCAAGGAGGAGGATGATCTTGCTCTTGGAAATTCTAAAGCCTTGAATGCAATATTCAGTGGGGTAGACAAGAATATTTTTAGACTGGTAAATAACTGTGAAGTGGCCAGAGATGCTTGGGACATTCTCAGGGTCACTCATGAAGGCACCTCTAGGGTAAAGATGTCTAGACTTCAGCTGCTCACCTCCAAGTTTGAAAACTTAAGGATGAAAGAAGATGAAAACATTTATGAATTTCACATGAGTATCCTTGAGATAGCTAATGCTTCAGGAGACCTGGGAGAGAAGATGACAGATGAAAAGTTGGTGAGAAAAATACTTAGGTCACTCCCTAAGAGATTTGCAATGAAGGTGACTGCCATAGAAGAGTCTCAAGACATCTCCAACATGAGGGTAGATGAGTTAATTGGCTCCCTCCAAACCTTTGAGATGGGATTGATTGAGGGAACTGAAAAGAAAACCAAGAGCATTGCCTTTGTATCCAACACAGAAGAGGAAAACAGTCAAGATTTGGATAAAGAGTGGGCCAATGAAGTTGCAATGTTGGGGAGACAGTTTAACAGACTGTTAAAGAAAATGGATGTCAGATCCAAGGCAAATGTCAAGAACATCTCGTCTGACATCAGTAAATCCAACAATGCTGGAAGAAAAGAAAGAGCAGATGAGAAGCCCAAAGAAGGAAAAGAGGTTCAGTGCTATGAATGTGATGGGTATGGACACATCAGGACTGAATGTGGAACCTACCTTAAGAAACAGAAGATGAGTCTTGTTGCCACATGGTCTGATGAGAGTGATACTGAAGAGGCTGCAAATCTTGTGACTGCTTTGACAGGAAGATGGGAATCTGATGAAGAGTCAAGTGATGGTGAGGTAACCTTTGAGGAATTAGCCTCTACCTACAGAGAGCTGTGTCAGAAAAGTGTTAAGCTGAACAAGCAGTCTTTAAATCAGGAGAAAGACATAACTCAACTTGAGAATGAGAAGGTAGAATTCTTGGAAACCATCTCCAAATTGAAAACAGAAGTTGTGGCTCTAAAGGTCAAGCTAGATGAAGATCAACAAGTTGAGAGCCAGAAGATAGTCCAACTGGAGAAAGAAAAAGCAGAACATGTGGAAACCATCTTCAAGCTAAAGACTGAAGTTGTGCTCTTAAACTCAAAACTAGAAGAGACAACCAAGTATGTAAGGATGCTGAACAATGGATCTGATTCCTTAGACAAGATTCTTCTAACTAGACAAATCACAGGAGTCAAATCTGGATTAGGGTACCATAAAACTAAGGCTGAAAGTAGTTACACTGGCTGCAAACCTCAAGCTAAACCTAAATGCAGCAATAGTAAGAGCAGTTCCAAGATGTCACATCATATGTCACACCATCAGAAGAAAGAACAGCAGAAAGACAAACACCAAAGATGGAGATGTCATTACTGTGGGAAATTTGGACACTCAAGGCCCTTCTGCTATAAGTTGTATGGTTACCCTATCCCCTTTCATCAGTATCATCAGAAGAGCAAACACCAAAGATGGAGATGTCAATACTGTGGGAAAGCTGGACACTCTAGGTCTTCCTGTTATAAGCTGTATGGTTATCCTAGCCATGTTCATCAACAGACTCACTATCAACCCAGACCCAAACATCACAGGCCTATCAACAAGAAGCAATGGGTTCCTAAGACTAATGTTACAAGTCTAATGGCTCACAAAGAAGAGTGGTATTTTGATAGCGGATGCTCTAGACACATGACTGGGAACTCAGACTTGATAACTGATCTTCACCCTCATGACTTAAGCTATGTAACCTTTGGTGATGGAGCTAAAGGTGAAATAAAGGGGATAGGCAAGCTTGAGTGTCCTGGAGCTCCTAAACTTGACAATATTCTACTGGTCAAGGGCTTGACTTCAAATCTAATAAGCATCAGTCAGCTAGGGGATCAAGGTCTGAGTATCATCTTCACTAAAACTGAATGTCTGATTGTGAACAAAGACAGTGAAGTAATTATGAAAGGAATCAGGACCCACAACAACTGCTACATGTGGAGCTCTCAAATGGATAACCCCTCTAAGATAAGTACAGTTGCAAGAAGAATCTTCAAGGGAAAGGAAAAGTGTCAGATAAGGATGCCAAACCTCAAGGAAGAAAAGGTCATGATGGCCCAAACACCTGAACACATGACTGGTGGTATGAAGTCTGAAGGTAGTAAGAGCTTTGCTGAGACACAAGGGACTATAAGTGCAAAGGAAATTAAGAAGATATCAGATGAAAGCAACAATGCTCAACCAAGTTGGATGAAAATTCTGATAATTACATACAGTGTCACACTCGATGTTATGACATTATATTATGACAACCTGGATGGTACGCCCTTGTCCAAAGATTATATTCAGCACAGCTGGACCAAGTACATCACTTGCTTTCATCACTCATGTAGAAAATATGTAGAAAACAAACTCATAGTTCTACAGCATGAGATGCAACTAACCAACAGAACTGCAAGGGATTGGTATGTTGTTCAACTGAAATATGAAAAGGGAAAATTAGGCGATTGGGTTCTTGAGAAAATATGGCAATTAATGAGGAGTGGAAAAGGCAACAAAAATATTGTCTGCCCAATGAAAAGAAAAAGCCACATTAATAATGAACCATCTCTTAGTATTGGAAATAACACACTCTGCCTGAACACAATTCTCTCCATCTTCATCAAACTTCTCAAAGAACCTTTGCTAGGGCAAAGAAAGTTTTCTCAAAAGTTCAACAACATGTCTCAACATCCGCCAACATCTAGCTCAAAATCCTTTCATACTAGAACTTCCTCCATGGAATTCTCAGATGAAGATTTGATGGAAGTAACTCCTCTGCGTATAATACAAGGTAACGTTCCAAGCTCACCTTCCATGGCTAGAGCTAAGCTAGGCAACACTCCTGAAAAATCGCCTGATAAAGAGGACATGCACTCTACTGATTGCATAATAAGTAACCTAGTTACTAGGATACTGAATGAAGAACATGGAGTTAAGGACATTTTTACCCCTCTGTCCAGAAGGGACCCCTCACCTGAGGTGGAAACCCAAGCTGAGAAAGATGATGACTCATCTAAAACAGAAAAGTAAGTAGCTGCTGAGGGACTATGTTCTCTTGGAAAAAACTTACCTAGTATGTCCCCTGATACTGCTCAGGACATTGAGGAAGAAGGGTCTAAGGAAGAAGATGACATGTTGATCAATCTTGTGAAAACAAGTGTAGCTAATAGACTGAGAAAAAGGAAGAGTATGGCTGAGATAAGGACAGGTAGGAAGGAGAAAAGGGTTACTGGTATAGGTCCCTCCAAGACTTGGAGTAAAGTAGAGGTCAGGAAGATGAAGGAGAGTGAGAGTTCTGAATTTGATGAGGATGTCGAATATGATGTCTCAGACATTTCCCCTGTTAAAAGGAAGCCTGTAAAGAAGTCTCCAAACAAAGTGGTTGTTGTTCATCTTGGCAATATCTCGTTTCACGTGGAAGGTGGTGCTGTCAAATGGAAGTTTGTGACTCAAAGAAGGGTAGCAGTTGAAAGAGAATTGGGAAAAGAAGCAAGTGAAGTAAAAGAAGTAATGGAGTTAATCAAGGCAGCTGGTCTTATGAAAACTGTGACTGCTCTGCCTCAATGCTATGAAGGGCTAGTCAAAGAATTCATTGTAAACATTCTTGATGAGAGTTATGGAAAAAGCAGCAGGGAGGTCTGCAAAGTGGTTGTTAGGGGTAAGTGTGTGAAACTTTCACCAACCATCATCAACAGGTTCCTGGGGAGAGGAACTGATGAAGGGGTAGATCTAGAGGCCACAGATAATGAGATCTGTAGGATGATTACAGCTGGCCAAGTTAATGAATGACCCAGTAGGAAACACCTTGCAGCTAGTAAACTAACTATCAAGTATGCCATCTTGCATAAGATTGGTTCTGCAAATTGGGTACCTACTAATCACATATCTACCATCTCCATTGCTCTTGGGAGGATCATTCATGCCATCGGAACTAAGATAAACTATAATTTTGGAAAGTTTGTGTTTGATCAAACCATCAGACATGCCTCCACCAATGCTGTGAAGTTGCCCATTGCATTCCCTTCTATCATCTGTGGGATCATCCTGAGTCAACAACCAGGAATCCTGAGTACAAGTTATATTCCAAGCAGGAGAAAGACCCCTCTATTAATTCACTATAAGATTTTTGAGGGAAGTCATGTCAATGATGTCATGACATCTTCCAGAAGGGAGTCTGCATCCAAAGGAAGTCTGATTGACCAACTAAAAGAGACCTGCAAAGAATTGGAAAATGGTATAAGGGTGGCCAAGGCCAGAAAGGAAGCTTTAGAAGTTCTCATCTGTAGCCTGGAAAGGGAAGACAGAGAAAAGGCTGGAAATGACTCAAATACAAGATCCCAATCCTGTTCTAAAAGCTCAAAAGACTCTGAAGGTGTAGCTGAAGATGAAGATGAAGGTGAAGAAGATACTTCTTCTTCTGATTAATGGTTCCTGCCTGTATTGAAGACTGAGAGGTGTGGTGGAAGTTGGGCTGCTGTTTGGAAGGCTGTTATCTTGATTGCTTGTTTGTTTTTGTATTTTGTGGCAGTCCTCTTGATGCTTGTTATGTAATATTTAGGACTCTTAATGAGTTCCTTGGATTTGTTCATTGTCTCAACTTTCAGCTGTGTATAATGATGGTTTGTACTGCATGAATATTATGTTTTAACATGTTTAATGTTATAACATCTGTCCTGACATTCTCTGACAGACTAATGGACATTTATTTTGTCTGATTGGTCACCTTTGGTCAATTTTGACTAAAAAGGGGGAGAAGTGCTGATATGGAAGCAGTTGTGGAGAGACGTATGTGGTTGGACAGAAGAACAACTATTATTGGAAGAAGTGCACAGGTGTTAAAACAGAATGTTTCTGTTGGTTTGTTAGCAGATGTCAAAGAGGATGTCTGATATGGTGCACAGGTGTTGATGTTATAGCAGATGTCAGTGTGACATTCTGGCTGGTACAGGTGCTGGAGTAACAGTAGCTATTTTTTGGTGAATGCACAGTTTTAGGGGGAGAAGAAGTACCCTTGTGCACTGTGCATTTGTGTGTCTTACTAGTTGCATCCATAACTAGTAATTCTGTTGATTGTTGCACAGATTGAGAGGGAGGAGAAGTACCCTTGTGCATATGTGTATTACTAGTAGCCATAACTAGTAATTGTTTTGCTTCTGCTGCTGATTAAACTACAGTTATGTGGTTTAAACTACTGATAGTTTGCCTTGTGAACAAAAAGGACAGATATATGTTTTAGCCAAAATTTGCCAAAGGGGGAGTTTGTTGATTCTAAGTGTTGGCAGCAATTTTGGTAAAACAAAGAGTGTTCACAAGATGTCATGTGTGATGTCTTAACATAAGATATCCTATGTACCTGTTGGAGTTAAAGAACATGTGCAAGCAGGATTGTTTCAGAATGCCATATACAATGACAAGGCTTCTGATATTAGTTGTACCTGCTGGAGCTTAACTAGAAGACATGTTCATGCAGGATTGTTTCAGATGACATACACAATGTCATGGTATCTGATATGGTTGTACCTGCTATAAAAAGAAATATGGATTATGCAGGATTTTTCCAGATGTCAGACCCGATGTCATGACATCCTGTACACAGAACATTCAGTATGAATGTCTGGTGTTTTATGATTGCACAATTAATGGAAATCATTGGTTGATTGAAGATATGGCTACCTGGCGCATTCTTTCAGGGATTTCAACCAGATTTACTTATTTTCCAGGGAGATCTATACAGCTGTTATAAAAAGAGTTGATTGGAAAATAGATTTAGGGTTTTCAAGATGTCCAATGTTTCTATAAAAGGGGACTCAGAAAACCTGTTTGAACACACAACCAAGACTGAGCGAAATTTAGAGAGAGAGCTAGGGTTTGTGTCTGTAGGTCATTCAAGTCATCCATTGATGATTGAATTTGACTGATTTGTCTTCTTGATCAAAGCTTTGAAGCAAGATCAAGAGTGTGTCTTCTTGATTGAAACTGTGAAGTAAAATCAAGAGTTTGTAATTGAAAAGTATTTTCTTTTCACAAGGGATTGTTGTTTAAAATCACGGGTGTGTGATTGTAAGGGAAGTGAGTGGGTTCTCATATCTAAGAGTGCTTAGGTAGAAATTGCACGGGTAGAGATTAGGTGAGAAAGACTGTAACTTGGTGAAGTGTACGGATAGTCTTTGAACCAATTCTATTATAGTGAATTTCCTTCCTGGCTTGGTAGCCCCCAGACGTAGGTGAGTTGCACCGAACTGGGTTAACAATTGCTTGTGTTATTTGATTTATCATTCTGTTTCTGTTTATCCATTGTTTATAACCAGATATCAATGTCGTGACATTACCTTCGACATCTTATATCTAATACCAGAATTTCAACTGGTATCAGAGCAGGCATCCTGCTCTGGTTCTGGGTGAGATCTAGGGGCAATACTTTCTGGTACAATGGAGAGAGATGGAGGATTTGTTCATAGGCCACCAATTTTGGATGGTTCTAACTATGACTATTGGAAACCTAGAATGGTAGCGTTTCTGAAATCCCTTGATAACAAGGCATGGAAAGCTGTGCTAACAGGTTGGGTGCATCCTGTCATTACTAAAGAAGGAGAAACCACCACTGAGAAGAAGCCTGAAGAACAATGGTCCAAGGAGGAGGATGATCTTGCTCTTGGAAATTCTAAAGCCTTGAATGCAATATTCAATGGGGTAGACAAGAATATTTTCAGACTGGTAAATAACTGTGAAGTGGCCAGAGATGCTTGGGACATTCTCAGGGTCACTCATGAAGGCACCTCTAGGGTAAAGATGTCTAGACTTCAGCTGCTCACCTCCAAGTTTGAAAACTTAAGGATGAAAGAAGATGAAAACATTTATGAATTTCACATAAGTATCCTTGAGATAGCTAATGCTTCAGGAGACCTGGGAGAGAAGATGACAGATGAAAAGTTGGTGAGAAAAATACTTAGGTCACTCCCTAAGAGATTTGCAATGAAGGTGACTGCCATAGAAGAGTCTCAAGACATCTCCAACATGAGGGTAGATGAGTTAATTGGCTCCCTCTAAACCTTTGAGATGGGATTGATTGAGGGAACTGAAAAGAAAACCAAGAGCATTGCCTTTGTATCCAACACAGAAGAGGAAAACAGTCAAGATTTGGATAAAGAGTGGGCCAATGAAGTTGCAATGTTGGGGAGACAGTTTAACAGACTGTTAAAGAAAATGGATGTCAGATCCAAGGCAAATGTCAAGAACATCTCGTCTGACATCAGTAAATCCAACAATGCTGGAAGAAAAGAAAGAGCAGATGAGAAGCCCAAAGAAGGAAAAGAGGTTCAGTGCTATGAATGTGATGGGTATGGACACATCAGGACTGAATGTGGAACCTACCTTAAGAAACAGAAGATGAGTCTTGTTGCCACATGGTCTGATGAGAGTGATACTGAAGAGGCTGTAAATCTTGTGACTGCTTTGACAGGAAGATGGGAGTCTGATGAAGAGTCAAGTGATGGTGAGGTAACCTTTGAGGAATTAGCCTCTACCTACAGAGAGCTGTGTCAGAAAAGTGTTAAGCTGAACAAGCAGTCTTTAAATCAGGAGAAAGACATAACTCAACTTGAGAATGAGAAGGTAGAATTCTTGGAAACCATCTCCAAATTGAAAACAGAAGTTGTGGCTCTAAAGGTCAAGCTAGATGAAGATCAACAAGTTGAGAGCCAGAAGATAGTCCAACTGGAGAAAGAAAAAGCAGAACATGTGGAAACCATCTTCAAGCTAAAGACTGAAGTTGTGCTCTTAAACTCAAAACTAGAAGAGACAACCAAGTATGTAAGGATGCTGAACAATGGATCTGATTCCTTAGACAAGATTCTTCTAACTAGACAAATCACAGGAGTCAAATCTGGATTAGGGTACCATAAAACTAAGGCTGAAAGTAGTTACACTGGCTGCAAACCTCAAGCTAAACCTAAATGCAGCAATAGTAAGAGCAGTTCCAAGATGTCACATCATATGTCACACCATCAGAAGAAAGAACAGCAGAAAGACAAACACCAAAGATGGAGATGTCATTACTGTGGGAAATTTGGACACTCAAGGCCCTTCTGCTATAAGTTGTATGGTTACCCTATCTCCTTTCATCAGTATCATCAGAAGAGCAAACACCAAAGATGGAGATGTCAATACTGTGGGAAAGCTGGACACTCTAGGTCTTCCTGTTATAAGCTGTATGGTTATCCTAGCCATGTTCATCAACAGACTCACTATCAACCCAGACCCAAACATCACAGGCCTATCAACAAGAAGCAATGGGTTCCTAAGACTAATGTTACAAGTCTAATGGCTCACAAAGAAGAGTGGTATTTTGATAGCGGATGCTCTAGACACATGACTGGGAACTCAGACTTGATAACTGATCTTCACCCTCATGACTTAAGCTATGTAACCTTTGGTGATGGAGCTAAAGGTGAAATAAAGGGGATAGGCAAGCTTGAGTGTCCTGGAGCTCCTAAACTTGACAATATTCTACTGGTCAAGGGCTTGACTTCAAATCTAATAAGCATCAGTCAGCTAGGGGATCAAGGTCTGAGTATCATCTTCACTAAAACTGAATGTCTGATTGTGAACAAAGACAGTGAAGTAATTATGAAAGGAATCAGGACCCACAACAACTGCTACATGTGGAGCTCTCAAATGGATAACCCCTCTAAGATAAGTACAGTTGCAAGAAGAATCTTCAAGGGAAAGGAAAAGTGTCAGATAAGGATGCCAAACCTCAAGGAAGAAAAGGTCATGATGGCCCAAACACCTGAACACATGACTGGTGGTATGAAGTCTGAAGGTAGTAAGAGCTTTGCTGAGACACAAGGGACTATAAGTGCAAAGGAAATTAAAAAGATATCAGATGAAAGCAACAATGCTCAACCAAGTTGGATGAAAATTCTGATAATTACATACAGTGTCACACTCGATGTTATGACATTATATTATGACAACCTGGATGGTACGCCCTTGTCCAAAGATCATATTCAGCACAGCTGGACCAAGTACATCACTTGCTTTCATCACTCATGTAGAAAATATGTAGAAAACAAACTCATAGTTCTACAGCATGAGATGCAACTAACCAACAGAACTGCAAGGGATTGGTATGTTGTTCAACTGAAATATGAAAAGGGAAAATTAGGCGATTGGGTTCTTGAGAAAATATGGCAATTAATGAGGAGTGGAAAAGGCAACAAAAATATTGTCTGCCCAATGAAAAGAAAAAGCCACATTAATAATGAACCATCTCTTAGTATTGGAAATAGCACACTCTGCCTGAACACAATTCTCTCCATCTTCATCAAACTTCTCAAAGAACCTTTGCTAGGGCAAAGAAAGTTTTCTCAAAAGTTCAACAACATGTCTCAACATCCGCCAACATCTAGCTCAAAATCCTTTCATACTAGAACTTCCTCCATGGAATTCTCAGATGAAGATTTGATGGAAGTAACTCCTCTGCGTATAATACAAGGTAACGTTCCAAGCTCACCTTCCATGGCTAGAGCTAAGCTAGGCAACACTCCTGAAAAATCGCCTGATAAAGAGGACATGCACTCTACTGATTGCATAATAAGTAACCTAGTTACTAGGATACTGAATGAAGAACATGGAGTTAAGGACATTTTTACCCCTCTGTCCAGAAGGGACCCCTCACCTGAGGTGGAAACCCAAGCTGAGAAAGATGATGACTCATCTAAAACAGAAAAGTAAGTAGCTGCTGAGGAACTATGTTCTCTTGGAAAAAACTTACCTAGTATGTCCCCTGATACTGCTCAGGACATTGAGGAAGAAGGGTCTAAGGAAGAAGATGACATGTTGATCAATCTTGTGAAAACAAGTGTAGCTAATAGACTGAGAAAAAGGAAGAGTATGGCTGAGATAAGGACAGGTAGGAAGGAGAAAAGGGTTACTGGTATAGGTCCCTCCAAGACTTGGAGTAAAGTAGAGGTCAGGAAGATGAAGGAGAGTGAGAGTTCTGAATTTGATGAGGATGTCGAATATGATGTCTCAGACATTTCCCCTGTTAAAAGGAAGCCTGTAAAGAAGTCTCCAAACAAAGTGGTTGTTGTTCATCTTGGCAATATCTCGTTTCACGTGGAAGGTGGTGCTGTCAAATGGAAGTTTGTGACTCAAAGAAGGGTAGCAGTTGAAAGAGAATTGGGAAAAGAAGCAAGTGAAGTAAAAGAAGTAATGGAGTTAATCAAGGCAGCTGGTCTTATGAAAACTGTGACTGCTCTGCCTCAATGCTATGAAGGGCTAGTCAAAGAATTCATTGTAAACATTCTTGATGAGAGTTATGGAAAAAGCAGCAGGGAGGTCTGCAAAGTGGTTGTTAGGGGTAAGTGTGTGAAACTTTCACCAACCATCATCAACAGGTTCCTGGGGAGAGGAACTGATGAAGGGGTAGATCTAGAGGCCACAGATAATGAGATCTGTAGGATGATTACAGCTGGCCAAGTTAATGAATGACCCAGTAGGAAACACCTTGCAGCTAGTAAACTAACTATCAAGTATGCCATCTTGCATAAGATTGGTTCTGCAAATTGGGTACCTACTAATCACATATCTACCATCTCCATTGCTCTTGGGAGGATCATTCATGCCATCGGAACTAAGATAAACTATAATTTTGGAAAGTTTGTGTTTGATCAAACCATCAGACATGCCTCCACCAATGCTGTGAAGTTGCCCATTGCATTCCCTTCTATCATCTGTGGGATCATCCTGAGTCAACAACCAGGAATCCTGAGTACAAGTTATATTCCAAGCAGGAGAAAGACCCCTCTATTAATTCACTATAAGATTTTTGAGGGAAGTCATGTCAATGATGTCATGACATCTTCCAGAAGGGAGTCTGCATCCAAAGGAAGTCTGATTGACCAACTAAAAGAGACCTGCAAAGAATTGGAAAATGGTATAAGGGTGGCCAAGGCCAGAAAGGAAGCTTTAGAAGTTCTCATCTGTAGCCTGGAAAGGGAAGACAGAGAAAAGGCTGGAAATGACTCAAATACAAGATCCCAATCCTGTTCTAAAAGCTCAAAAGACTCTGAAGGTGTAGCTGAAGATGAAGATGAAGGTGAAGAAGATACTTCTTCTTCTGATTAATGGTTCCTGCCTGTATTGAAGACTGAGAGGTGTGGTGGAAGTTGGGCTGCTGTTTGGAAGGCTGTTATCTTGATTGCTTGTTTGTTTTTGTATTTTGTGGCAGTCCTCTTGATGCTTGTTATGTAATATTTAGGACTCTTAATGAGTTCCTTGGATTTGTTCATTGTCTCAACTTTCAGCTGTGTATAATGATGGTTTGTACTGCATGAATATTATGTTTTAACATGTTTAATGTTATAACATTTGTCCTGACATTCTCTGACAGACTAATGGACATTTATTTTGTCTGATTGGTCACCTTTGGTCAATTTTGACTAAAAAGGGGGAGAAGTGCTGATATGGAAGCAGTTGTGGAGAGACGTATGTGGTTGGACAGAAGAACAACTATTATTGGAAGAAGTGCACAGGTGTTAAAACAGAATGTTTCTGTTGGTTTGTTAGCAGATGTCAAAGAGGATGTCTGATATGGTGCACAGGTGTTGATGTTATAGCAGATGTCAGTGTGACATTCTGGCTGGTACAGGTGCTGGAGTAACAGTAGCTATTTTTTGGTGAATGCACAGTTTTAGGGGGAGAAGAAGTACCCTTGTGCACTGTGCATTTGTGTGTCTTACTAGTTGCATCCATAACTAGTAATTCTGTTGATTGTTGCACAGATTGAGGGGGAGGAGAAGTACCCTTGTGCATATGTGTATTACTAGTAGCCATAACTAGTAATTGTTTTGCTTCTGCTGCTGATTAAACTACAGTTATGTGGTTTAAACTACTGATAGTTTGCCTTGTGAACAAAAAGGACAGATATATGTTTTAGCCAAAATTTGCCAAAGGGGGAGTTTGTTGATTCTAAGTGTTGGCAGCAATTTTGGTAAAACAAAGAGTGTTCACAAGATGTCATGTGTGATGTCTTAACATAAGATATCCTATGTACCTGTTGGAGTTAAAGAACATGTGCAAGCAGGATTGTTTCAGAATGCCATATACAATGACAAGGCTTCTGATATTAGTTGTACCTGCTGGAGCTTAACTAGAAGACATGTTCATGCAGGATTGTTTCAGATGACATACACAATGTCATGGTATCTGATATGGTTGTACCTTCTATAAAAAGAAATATGGATTATGCAGGATTTTTCCAGATGTCAGACCCGATGTCATGACATCCTGTACACAGAACATTCAGTATGAATGTCTGGTGTTTTATGATTGCACAATTAATGGAAATCATTGGTTGATTGAAGATATGGCTACCTGGCGCATTCTTTCAGGGATTTCAACCAGATTTACTTATTTTCCAGGGAGATCTATACAGCTGTTATAAAAAGAGTTGATTGGAAAATAGATTTAGGGTTTTCAAGATGTCCAATGTTTCTATAAAAGGGGACTCAGAAAACCTGTTTGAACACACAACCAAGACTGAGCGAAATTTAGAGAGAGAGTTAGGGTTTGTGTCTATAGGTCATTCAAGTTATCCATTGATGATTGAATTGGACTGATTTGTGTTCTTGATCAAAGCTTTGAAGCAAGATCAAGAGTGTGTCTTCTTGATTGAAACTGTGAAGTAAAATCAAGAGTTTGTAATTGAAAAGTATTTTCTTTTCACAAGGGATTGTTGTTTAAAACCACGGGTGTGTGATTGTAAGGGAACTGAGTGGATTCTCATATCTAAGAGTGCTTAGGTAGAAATTGCACGGGTAGAGATTAGGTGAGAAAGACTGTAACTTGGTGAAGTGTACTGATAGTCTTTGAACCAATTCTATTATAGTGAATTTCCTTCCTGGCTTGGTAGCCCCCAGACGTAGGTGAGTTGCACCGAACTGGGTTAACAATTGCTTGTGTTATTTGATTTACCATTTTGTTTCTGTTTATCCATTGTTTATAACCAGATATCAGTGTCGTGACATTACCTTCGACATCTTATATCTGATACCAGAATTTCACTTATCATTTCTCATGTGATCATTTTGGAGGGAATTTTCATAATTCAAATTTGGCTTATGATACAAGCAAACCAACAATTCCATGATGATCCTTGGTTGATTTAAGTGAATTGCAAACCTTGCATGAGGATTTGCACGTGCATCATGGCCATAATAGCTCACCTTTTCATTTTGGCAAATGACTTCATATTTCCCTAATCTTGATTAATGAATGAAAAGTGTGATTAGCATGATCATTAGTAGGGAGTATAAAAGCCAAACCCTAATCCTAACAACCAGGAGAACCAATTCAGATATGAAATTTCAAAACTCCCTCCAAATTCTCTCTCTTTGAATTTCACTTTTCTTCACACAAACACCAAATATTTTTGTAGATTCTTGATCCTCATGCAATTCTGAGCAAGAATCAACCATTGTTTTGATCAATTGAGCCAGAAATCGAGCAGTGCAAGAGCATGAACATGTTGATGGAATTTGAAAATTGAAGAAGATTCAAGTGGTTTCAGCTGATTCTCTTTGCACAAAGCTTCAAGGCAAGTTCAGTGGAGTAGATCTAGAGCTTTTGAGAGCTTGAGCACGCGTGAACAGAGAACTGCACTTCAAGGTGATTCAAAATTCATCATCTCTTTTTGTTGATTTCATGACATAAATGTGTAGATCTTGACTAGTGGAGCATGTACATATGTTTAGATTTGAGTTTGGCTTAGAATTGAGGCTGTATGATGAACTGAAAGTTTTGTTCATGAAAATGTTTTCGTTCGATCTGGAAATTATAGGATGAATTAGATGAAATGGATGTCATATTTGGACTGTACATGAAAAGAGGATTCGATTGATGTATGATTTGTTAATTTCTGGAAATTTTCGTGTTGATGTCGCCGGAATCTCATCGGAGAAGACGACCGGAGACTGTAGCTCCGGCGTCTGCATCAGCTTAGGATTTTGCCTCGTGTGCTTCCATGTGTACGCTGCATGGACATTTGGTTGGCTGAGATTAGGTTGACCAGGCCACGCGTTATGTTGAATGCTGATGTGGTGTGCCAACGCGTTTAATGAAACGCAGCGCTTTGAGAATTTGAATGTGAGCCGTTGATGCTTTGTGCGCGCCTTATCCAACGGATCTTGTTTTTTCTGGTTTATTCAAATTAATTTCATTTCCCTCCATTTCTTTTATTATTGCAATTGTTTTTGTTTGTTTTAGAAAAATCATAAAAAATAGAAGAATGATCCAATTTAACTCCAATTTTTTTTCCTAGTTTTGTATGAATGTCTAGTTTTTTATGGTATTAATTTTGTGAATTCTTGATGTCTGGTTTGTGATGTGTGAATTTTTGAATCCATGCTATGCTAAATTGATATGTTGCATTCATTGTATTGTGAAATCTTCATCTTTGAGCCAATTGATCCAATCTTTTGCATGCCTAATCTTCACTCATGATATGAATTTTTGATCACTGGTTTGGATTTTTTCTCATATGCTATCATTGTTTTTGACACATGAAGATGAATGTGGCAATTTGTGTCACATTTTTGACATTGAATTTGTGCATTTTTGATCATATAGCCTTTGAACCTTTCTAGATTTTATCTTTTGCATAATGATTGTTCATGACATGAGAAACTCATATAAAAAATTTCAAGGTCATTGCATGCATTTCAGTTTTGATTTGAATTTTCTAAATTGGAAATTCACTTTGTGCACATTTTGTGATCATTGCATAGCATAAGCCCTTTGAGATATTTTCTTATTAAATTGATGTTGGTCCTTTTAAGGACATTTTGTTGATTGTTTGAATGTGCATTATGTGGAAGATTGAGTTCTGTTTTGATCATTTGGTTTGGTTTTGAACTTAGTCTTTGTACTAGGGTTTTGTGCATAAACTAACTGTGCTTTGTGTTTCAGGTTTGGACATTTAGCATTGATGGTTGATTTGTTCTCACTTTGTGAGATGCAAATGATTTGAGTTCTAACATATGTTTGTTTTTTAGGTTCTAATTGATGTGCTTGAGCTCATGAGTTCATTTGAGTGCTTGAGCATTGTTCATTGAGTTGTGTAACTGTGAATGGTGTCACTGTTTGTCTGTTGGTTTTATAACTGAAATATTAACTGTTTAGTCTTTTGTACAGGTACATTAGTTGCTTGATTTTAGCTCTTGCTTGAGCTTTGGATTGTGGTTGATGCACCACTTAGGTAGTTATCTTCTTACTTCATGTAGTTTGGAAGTCCTGTCACCTTTTTGGCAGGCATTTTGCTGGCAAGTCCTCCTTAAGAGGCTCTGTTTGTGTTTGTTTATCATTGTGCCAAAGACCTCCAAGATGAGGCATGTGCTACTTGATAAGTCCTCCAAGAGTAGAGGCAATTGACGGATAAAAGGGATTAGTAGCCAATCCCCCGTTATTCAGTGAGTCGTTCATTATGCTCGCACTACGTGCTGATGCTTCTGAACATGTACCCAAGATCTTTGTCCAGTGTCTGTCAAGTGGAATAGGATCCCACTTTCTGGATCCCCACGCTTTCTTTGTCATGAGCTCACCCTGGCCAGGGTTAAGAGCATGAGGTGTCATCCTTATTTCCATTTTGATCAACTTCACCCTAACTCTCAATGTTAGTGGTTAAGAGCTACAACTTACCCTTTTACAGTTTGGCTTGTTTGTCGAGGTTGATATGACCCCTCTTGACTAAAGCCCACCTATTGTTTGAGCCTCTTGTATGTATATAGATTGTAATGTTTGCTTTTGATGTTTGTTTGTTATGGTTGGGAGTCGGATATAAGTCCATGTATTGGCATTGTGTTTCCTTTTTTGTGGTTGGGAGTCGCATATAAGTCCATGTATTGGCATTCTGTTTCCTTTTTTGTGGTTGGGAGTCGGATATAAGTCCATGTATTGGCATTCTGTTTCCTTTTTGTTGATTAGGAGTCGGGTGTAAGTCCATGTATTGGCATTCTGTTTCCTTTTATTGAGGATCTCTTGTGAGACTTGTGTGATTGCTTATGCTTTGTGCTTGCTTATTCCAAAGGATGGGATCTACTTGGATCATCTATATGATCTCAAGAGAGGAACCCCTAGTGTGGTTTTATTCCATATCCATCACCTTTTTGTTTCCTTCATTTCTCCATCTTAACCCAAACCAAAAACTTTTTGTGCAAACATTTGACTTTGTTTTCAACATTAGAAACCTAAGCCTTATGATTTTGATTTTCAAACTTTCTTTTCATAATACTCATTTTCAGTTGAATCTTTAAGTCAACTTTGACCATTTTTGTATATACTTCTAATTGGTAAATATAACCCATTCAAATGTTTCTTTTGTGGTTTCAATGTCCACTTCTTAATCAAATTTTTCATAACCTTTAGCTATAAGGTTTGAGTTATCTTTGTGGTAGATGTAATACTCACCTTTGTCCTTAGTGATGGACAATGAGCCTTCCATGCTTATTATAGGGTTAACCCCTCACTAGCATGTTGAAGCTATCCTCACATGGTGGACTTGTGGTTTTTCAGGTTGAGTTTTCTCCCTTTGATAACAATCTTTTTACCCGAACTACGAGGTTTTGATCCTAATCTTTTTATAAGAGGGTACGTAGGCAATGGGTTCATCCATCCAAACACAAAATGTAAATAAACTTGTATATTCTTTTCTCATCTCTTCAATCATGTTTGCACAAATAAAATTTTCACAAAAACAATAACCTTTGCAACAAGTGTGAAAAGGGCTCCCTAGGAGTACCTAGGATGTTTTAGGTGCCTAACACCTTCCCATTGCATAACCAACCCCCTTACCCAGATCTCTGTTTCTTTTACTAGTTTTGTTTGTAAAACTCTTTAGGTTTTTGTTCGCTTTCTAACCATTCCTTTGGATAAATAGAAGTGCCGTGGCGACTCGACTTTGTATGATTTACCTTGGATTTAGTCAATATCTCCAATGGTAACGAATACACCGCTACAGCAAGTTATAGGGGTTTGATTCACTAATCAAAATCTCTAACTTGTGTTGTTGCCTACATTATTATTGACCAGCCTCAGATAGTTGTGACTTCTACATAAGTCCAATTACGATTGCTTAACATAACGCTAAATTGCCTTATGGCACACTAACTCTAACACTAACCATTAACCATTAACATTTCATTCTTGCTCTTTACAGTTATGCAATTTACTATTCTTGTACATATTATTCATTTACTTTTGCCCTTTGCTCACTTGAGCACATAATTGTGTATATATTATTGTGCTTGTGTTTTGTTTTGATTGTTGTGGACCAAATGCAAAAATGGACAAATGGACTTAGATTCTAGGACATTCCCTATGCAAAATGGAGTAAAAAGGCCTTAATGTTGAAGATGGATTAGAAGGACCAAACCTCTAAACTCACTTTTATCCCTTCTTGATTTACTTCATGGAACTTTTTAATGTGTGTGCTTTTGTGCTAGGGAATCCTATTTGAGCCAAAATGAAGAACCATTGTCATGTGCTTCAAAGAGAAAGATACAAGAGCCATTGGGGATCTTCTAAGAGCTTGTTTGACTGATTTGATTGCTTGAGCTTTTACTTATTTGCTTGCATATTCCAAAGGATGGGAGCTACTTGGATCATCAATATGATCTCAAGAGAGGAACTCCATTTGTGGTCTTGTTTCTTATCCTTCATCTCTTGTATGATTAGGACTTTAGTCATTCTTCTTCTTCCCTCCACTCTAACCCAAGCCAAAACTTTTGTGCAAACATCTAACACTTATTTTCAAACATTAGAAACCTAAGCATTATGCTTTTGATTTTCAAAAATTTCTTTTCATAACACTTATTTGGAATTGAATCTTTAAGTCAACTTTGATCATATTTTGTAAATACTTTTCATTGGTAAATATAACCCATTCAAATACTTTTGTGGTTTCAATGGCCACTTCTTATCAAAAACTTTTCATAACCTTTAGCTATTAGGTTTGAGTTATCCTTGAGGTAGATATAATACTCACCTATATCCTTAGTGATGGACAATGAGTCTTCCATGCTTATTATAGGGTTAACCCTGTTGGTGTAAGCCCTAGAGGCCAATACTTTTGGTACTTGTATCGAATTATTTAAAGGCATTTTCTTTATTATGGTTGATTAATAAAGTCCCTGGAATAGATAGTCCGTTTAATGTATTAAGTGTGACTTAATCATGAGAACACATTGAATATAAGGACACTATTCTTAAAGTATCCGTAGTCGAGCTTTAATGTGAAGTGGGATAACATTAAAGCATTAAGACTATTATGCTTGTAGACTGATGATCACATCTCATGGATCATGGATAAAGAGTTATCAAGTCTTAAACATAAGTATGAATATTAGGAGTAATATTTATACCGGATTGACCCGCTATGAGAATACTATATAGAAAGTTATGCAAAGTGTCATAAGTTATTCTCATGGTGATAATAGTGTATACCACTCTTCGACTTGAAACCACTATGGATCCTAGATGTAGAGTCGAGTGCTTTATTGCTGATCCAACGTTGTCCGTAACTGGATAACCATAAAGACAGTTAATGGGTACTCCACGAAGCATGTTGAGGGACATGAGTGTCCTAGATGGAATTTGCCAATCCTGCGTAACAGGATAAATGTCTATGGGCCCAATATTGAACTGGACAAGGGTGACACGGTCTATACCTTGTGTTCAATATAGACATAAGGGCAAAGGGGTAATTATACACATAATTATTATCACAGGAGGTTTTGTCAGATCACATGATATTTTCGTGACTTGGGTAGCAGTGATGTGTTGCTAGATACCGCTCACTGTTTATTATGTTAAATGTGTGATTTAATATAATTGCCAACGTCGCGAAAACCTATAGGGTCACACACAAAGGACGGATTGATGAGAGATAGAATAATTAAGGAACATTGTAAGGTACGGTGTACTTAAGCAGAATACGAAATATGGTAAGGTACCAAATACTTAAGTGATTTTGGCATATTATGAGATATAGGCCAAAATGCACTTAAGTGGGCTTTTTGGCTTGAAGCCCACACAAGTGGTTCTATAAATAGAGCTCTTGTGAAGAAGCTTTGTATGGGAATACAACACAACTTAAGAGTTGGAATTTCGTATCTCTCTCTCACTCAAAGCCTTCATTCATAACAGCTAGCACTGCGATTGAAGGAATCAGTTCGTGTGGACTGAGTAGAGACGTTGTCCTTGTTCAACGTTCGTGATCGCCCCGTGGATCTGTATCAAAGGTTTTAATCATTATCAGAGATCTGCACCAAAGGTTTGAATCGCCACAAGAGGTAACGATTCTATCACTGATCATGCCCATTCGTAAGGATCACTAAATGGAGAAATTTTTAAATTCCGCTGCGCCTTGGATGGCAATTCTCCAACAAACCCCTCACTAGCATGTTGAAGCTATCCTCACATGGTGGATTTGTGGTTTTTAGGTTGAGTTTTCTCCCTTGGATAACAAAAGACCTTAAGGCTTTTGGACCAATCAATTCACCAAATTGTTTTTTTTGAGATTTTTACCCCGAACTACGAGGTTTTGAAGATGGTACGTAGGCAATGGGTTTATCCATTCAAACACAAATTGTAAATAACTTGTATATTCTTTTCTCATCTCTTCAATCATGTTTGCACAAGCCAATTTTTCACAAAATACCAATCTTACAACAAGTGTGAAAAGGGCTCCCTAGGAGTACCTAGGATGTTTTGGGTGCTTAACACCTTCCCATTGCATAACCAACCCCCTTACCCCGATCTCTGACATTTTTACTAGTTTTTGATTCGATAAAACTATTAGGTTTTTGTTCGCTTTCTAACCATTCCTTTGGATAAATAGAAGTGCGGTGGCGACTCGACTTGTATGGTTTACCTTGGATTTAGTCAATATGTCTAATGGTAACGAATACCCCGCTATAACTACCCAGACCCATGTACCATCTCAATGCGACACCGAACAGGCTGTCCTGGAAGTAGTGGATCAGGAGTTGATCGTTGTCAGTCTGAGTCGACATCTTGCGTGTGTACATCACAAGATGGATGAGCGGGCAAGTGTTTCCTTTGTACTTTTCAAAGTCAGGAACTTTGAACTTGATAGGAATCTTGACATTGGGTACGAGACACAGCTCAGTAGCAGTTTTGCCGAAGAGGTCCTTCCCTTTGAGAGTTTTAAGTTCCTTGAGCAACTCAAGGAATTGATCAGTCATAGCGTCCATTTTCTCATACACATCTGGGCCCTCAGATGGCTCAGAGTGATAAATGGTGTCATCAACTCTCGGCAAATTATGCACGATTGGAGGTGGCACAGCAAGGACCGGGCTAGACGCCGACAGATAAGCAAATGTTGGGGCGAGACCCTCTGGAACAAAATTAGAGGGAAACCCGGCTAGCATAGCAGACGGAGCAAAGTGAGCACTGGCAGCAGACACGGTAGAGGAAGCAACCTCTGAAATGACCATCCTCTGGGGAGGAGTTGAAGGCGTTGGAGAAGACTGGCTTTGGGCAGCCAAGAATGACTCCATCAGGGTAGTCAACCTAGCCACTTCCTCCTTGAGTTCTCTCTTTTCTTGCTCGAGGTGACCCATTAGCTTTAATGAGTTGGCTCTGGTGTAGTACCGGTGCGTTAGCTTGTCTTCAAAATAAATGAAGAACACAGAGTTAGACCACTGATCAAGAAGCCCGGAACAAAACCTGCTTATGCACATGATGCATGCAATGCTTATGCATATGATTTTATTTTCAATCAGAGGAACTTTTAGAGTTCTATTTGCAAATATTTGGAAATATTAATCATCTTAGACATATATGGAATAATCATATCAATAATATCTGGAAAAATTTTACACCAAAGAAGTACAGTCTTGGTAACCAAATACAATACAAGAGAGAAGGAAAATGAACATCCTATGGAACCCTAGAAACAATCGTCCAAAGCTCTTGAGACCGGAAGATAAGCTGCACGAAGCCTCTTCACCTCTCTCTCATAGGCTGCCTCCATATTTGCCTTCTCCTTGGCGAGTCGATCATACTTCCTCTTCCAAAACCTGGATGACTGAGGAAGAAGAGAAGTAACCACATCATCAGGCTCATCGATAACCTGATGCTCCAAAAACTCTATCAAAGCATCCTTATCTCTAAGCTGTTGAAGTAGCTTCTCTCGCTCACGGACCCAAGCATGCGAACGGTCTTCATCTCTCAACTCCTTTACTCCTTAGTTAGGGAGGGTTGAAGGCCCAACCATAACCATAGGTGTAGGTCTCAGATATTCATAGGGCATGCGATAATCAGAAGCTCTCCTCCTAACCCACGAGGTATAGGGTTCCAAAGCAATACATTTCTTCGGCCCAAGCTTTTTCCTTCCCTTCCTATGAATCTTGCGTCAAGCGCGGACCATCATGCCCTTCAAGTTTTAGGGATCTTTACCCTCTTGAAAGAACACACCTTCTAACAAAATGTTATTAGGTTTATCCTTTAAGGGGAACCCAAGCTGACGACGTGCCAAAATAGGGTTGTAGTTAATCCCACCACATGTACCAAGAAGAGGCACATTGGAGAATTCACCACAAGAGTCAATAATCTGCACACCATCATACACACGGTTATACCAAAAGATATCATCATTAGTGAGAGACATAAGTCTCGTAGACCACCGTAGACATCATTTGTTCTCCTTGAAGGCAAGCGTTTGTGGCAAGTGCGAAATAAACCACTTGTACAACAGAGGGAAACAGCACACAATGGTACCACCACCTTTTGCATTCCTCATATGCAAAGAGAAATAAGTGTCACCCAACAGAGTAGGAACGAGATTAAGAGTAGAGAAAATCCTAATAGCGTTCACATCCACAAAATTGTCGATGTTAGGGAATAACACTAGCCCATAGATGAGAAGTACAAATATGGCCTCAAAGGCGTCCTCACTCATGACCTTCCCAAACATAGTAGCTTGAGCAATGAGGAAATCAGATGGGAGACCTTAAATTCCACCTTTGGTAGTCATATGAGCACCAATATCAGATTCATCTATATGCAACAGATCAGCAATCTCTTGGGAAGAAGGAATTCTCTCCAAGCCACTGAACGGCAGTTGATCTAGGATAGGTATACCCACAAGGTAGGCATACTCCTCAAGAGTAGGCAAAAGCTGGAAATCCGGAAAAGTGAAGCAATGGTACAAGGGATCATAGAACTGCACCAACACACTCATCAGACCTTCATCCACTTGAGTAACAAGAATAGACAGAAGCTTCCCATGGCGAGCTTTGAACTCCAAGGGATCTAATACATAGGATGTCAAACTCCTTAACTCTTTCAAGTCGGGTTGTCTGAAACTGTACTTCTTCGTATTCCTTCTTTGCTTATCCATGTCTGAAAATTTGCAAATAGACCTTTTAAGTTCCTTGAAAATTTTCTCATTATTGATGATATGGATGTGTATGAATGCATGGATGCAACAATCACACTCAAGGATCAAGCAAATCACACCAAACAAAGGTCACGGGATGGATCAAGTCATCCTTAATATCAATCATCCATTTTGGTGGATTATGGTTTACACCTTATCAACACCCAAGTTCCATTGATATTAAGGATATACGAGAACGGATTAACCGCGAATCAAGGGTTTCTGCAAGTCACGAGCATGGAGTCTTGGTTAAGAACCACCCAAAGGGAGTGTACTATGGTTAAACCTGACAATCATGTTCTACAAGAGGTTCCCATAGTCATCATCCTATCTTTCGGATATTATCGGATAAACGACTACTCGTATGCCAAAAATATTCTCAAGAGAGACTCTTATGAGTGTAGTATCGTGTAACCATCGTATCAAATCTTACACTTGAATGACCTTCGCACTACGTCCTAAAATAGGCCAAGATGGGCTAGGTAATCTAAGGTCCTTGGCTTCTAAGGCATATATTGGAAAGAGTAATGCCTAACCACGACTACTCGTGTGGCATTATTGATCCCAACATAACCTCCACCAAGTGAATGGGCTTGCAAGTCAACTTGCTAAGGAATAACTCCACACAAGTCAACAAGACTATGTCATTCTCCTATCATAAGTGCACTTGAGTTCGGGTATAAAACTTATCTCACAAGAGACCACCAAGCACACAAGCAATTGATATATCAAGCAATTCATACATTACAAACAACACAGTCATCCCAAATTTGCACAAAAATATGTCACAAATAATATAAACATACAATACAACAAAGGTAAAAAGTAGGCAAAACCTACTAGGCAATTTTATCCCCAGCAGAGTCGCCACTTTTCTGTAGCGGGGTATTCGTTACCTTTAGATTTATTGACTAAATCAAAAGTAAATCATACAATTCGAGTCGCCACCGCACTTCTATTTATCCAAAGGAAAGGTTAGAAAGCGAACAAAAACCGAGAAGTTTTATCAAATCAAAAACTAATAAAAATGTCAGAGATCTGGGTAAGGGAGTTGGTTATGCAATGGGAAAGTTTTAAGCACCCAAAACATCCTTAGTACTCTAAGGGAGCCCTTTTTACAAATGTTGTATGGTAGGTTGGTATTTGTGAAAATATTTGTGCAAACATGATTGGGGAGATGAGAAAAGAATATACAAGTTATTTACAATTTTGTGTTTGAATGGATGAACTCATTGCCTACGTACCATCTTAAAAAGGTAGGATCAAAACCTCGTAGTTCGGGGTACAAATCTCAAAATAAGTTGGTGAATTGATTTGACAAAAGCCTTAAGGTCTTTTGTTATGAAAGGGAGAAAACTCAACCTAAACCATAATCCACCATGTGAGGAGAGCTTCAACATACTAGTGAGGGATCCACCCTATAATAAGTATGGAAGACTTATAGTCCAATCACTAAGGATACAGGTGAGGTTTATATCAACCACTGTGATAACTCAAACCTAATAGCTAATGTTTATGAAAAGCTTTGGCAAAAGTGGCCATTGGAACCACAAAAACAATTTGAGTGAGTTGTATTTACAAATGAAAAGTATTCACAAAATAAGGTCAAAGTTGACTTAAGATTCAATTCAAAAGAAGTTTTATGAAAAGAGTTTGAAAAATCAAAGGCATAGTGCCTAGGTTTCTAATTTTGAAAGCATTGTTAATGTTTGCACACAAGTTTGGCTTGGGTTAGAGTGGAGAGAAGAAGAGAAGGGCTAGATCCTAAACATGCAAAGATGAGGGAAGAGAAATAAAACCACTTGGAGTTCCCTTCTTGAGATCATAAAGATGATCCAAGTTGCTCATTTTCTTTGGAATTAGCAAGCAATAAACAATTAACTCAAGCAATCAAGCAAATATTCAATCAAGCTCCTAGGAATATTCTAATTGGCTTTTGTCTCTCTTATCTTGGATGTCCATGACAATGGTCTTTCTAATAGCTCAAGTTTGGTATATGTAAGACCCCAATTTTGTCCCTAAGATCCCTCATGGCATCATAACATTGCATTGCATAGCCTCAAGGATCTTTGAGCATCTTGGCTCCCTTTCCCTTTGGGTAGGGATCTCCTGTGAGTGGTTTGAGATCACCAGGCATGCTTGATTTGTATATCATTGCTTTTCTCATTTTTATTTACTAACCAAAAGCACAAAAATATGTCATTAACATTTTTTGTTTGTAGCTCAAGCAAGCACCAGGTCAAGAGCTTCAAGAAGATCCTTTGTGCATGAGATGAGGTATTTTTCTTGAGATGAGGACCACATGATCATTAAAAAGAGATTACATGAGCTAGGGTTTCATTTTGAAGCCATTTCATCAAGTGGTAAAGGCTCAAGTTCATCAAGGCATTCCAAGGTCATCTGAGGACCAAAAAGTCAACTGTGCAGTCAACTGAGGGCTATGAGGTGGGGAAATGAGTTGAGACACCTCAATCATGTTCAAATGAGGCCTATTCTTCATTCTAAACTTCCATCTTGAAGATTCAAAGGTCATGGCAAAAGTTACTAAAAATGGAAAATGACCTGTAATTCAAAGTTTCCAAATTTGGCAAGTTTTTTGTTCACATTCAACTTGACTTGTCAATGTCAAAGAAGTTTCAAATGGATTTTTGGTTAACATGAAAGTTGTAGATCTTTGTCTCCCCTTTCCAAAAAGTCCTAATTCATGTCCATATGATGATTGGTTGAGAAGTTATGGTCATTTAATCACAAGGTGTGCATGGAAATTCAAAATGGCATAACTTTTGATACAAAGCTCCAAATTGGTCCATTCTTTTTGCAAAATGTTTCTCTTGATCAAGACATCTCAAAATAGCCTTTGCCATGCATGGGAAAAGTGTGTATGCTCATCATTTCTCATGTGATCATTTTGGAGGGAATTTCCATAATTCAAATTTGGCTTATGATACAAGCAAACAAACAATTCCATGATGATCCTTGATTGATTTTAAGTGAATTCCGAACCTTGCATGAGGATTTGCACGTGCATCATGGCCATAATAGCTCACTTTTGCATTTTGGAAAATGCCTCCATATTTCCCTAATCATGTTTAGCCAAGGCCTAATTTGGATTTCAGTGTGATTAGCATGCCATATAAATACCAAATCCTAACCATAATCACAGGATAACAGAAAATTTCAGATCCAAATTCAAGAAAATTCTCTCTCTTCGATTCTTCAATTTTTGCACACAAACTTCAAATCTCTTTGCATATTCTTGTTCCTGGTGCAATTCTGAGCAAGATTCATCATTCACTTGAAGCAATTCATCAAGATTTCGTGCAATTCAAGAGCATATTCATGTGGATCGGTTTTGAAAATTGAAGAGGATTAAAGAGTTTTCAACTGTTGATTCTTGCTTGGAGCTTCAAAGGAAGTAAAGTAGAGTAGATCTGGAGCTTATGAACACTTGAGAGCACGAATTCAGCAACCTGCATTTCCAAGTGAGTTGAAATTCGATCTCTCCTTTTGCTATTTTATGTACATAAATATGTAGATCTTGCTTAGTAGAGCTTGTGCATATGTTTAGATTTTGAAATGGTTGAGAAATGAGCATGTATGATGAAATGTAAGTTTGGATCTCAAAAATGTTTTTGTTCGATCTGGAAAATACATGATGATTTAGTTGAAATTGATATGATATTTGGATTGTACATGGAAAGATGATTCGATTGGTATATGATTTGTTGAATTCTGCATTTTTGCACGGTGGCGCCGCCGCCTGGTTGGTCGGGGAAGACGACCGGAGACTGTAGCTCCGGCGTCTAGTTCAGCTTAGGGTTTTGCCTCGTGTGCTTCCACGTGATGCCTTGCGTGTGTGTTTGGTTGGCTGTGAAACGTTTGACCATGCCATGTGTGCCTTTGACTGATGAGTGGCGTGACGATGTGTTTTAATGAAACGCATCGTTTCATTTTGCCTTGTTGTGCGCTGATGTGTTGCTTGCGTGTGTATTCAATTGGTGGAAACTGCTTTGACTTGCCATGCGTGTGCGTTTGACCGGTGACTTGGCTGCCAACGCGTTTAATGAAACGCGGCGTTTTGATCTTTTCAACCTGAGCCGTTGATCTTGTTTGCGCGCTACATCTGATGACTATGAATATTTCTGAGTTTATTCAAATATTTGAATTTCCCTCCTATTTCCATGTATTTCCATTTATTTTAGTCACTTTGAAAAATTCATAAAAAATTCAAAAATGATCCAAATTAACTCCAATTTTTTTTCATAGTTCTGTTTTGATGTCTAGTTTTTTTTTATATTATTTTCATGGTTTGTTGATGTCTGATTTTTAATGTGTGAATTTTTTGATCCATGCCATGCTATTTTGATATGTTGCATTCAATGCATTGTGAAATCTTCATCTTTGATCCAATTGATCTGATTTTTTGTATGCTTGATCTTCACTCATGATGTGAATTTTTGAGCACTGGTTTGGATTTTTTCTCATATGCTATCATTGTTTTTGACACATGAAGATGAATGTGACAATTTGTGTCACATTTTTGACCTTGCATTTGTGCATTTTTGATCACATATCATTTGAACATTTCTGGATTTGATCTTTTGTATAATGATTGTACATGACATGTTGAACTTGCATAAAAGATTTCAAGGTCATTGCATGCATTTCTATTTTGATTTGAATTTTCTAATTTGGAAGTTCACTTTGTGCACATTTTGTGATCATTGCATAGCATGAGCCATTTGAGATATTTGCTTATTGAATTGATGCTGGTCCTCTTAAGGACATTTTATGGAATGTTTGAATGTGAATCATGTGGAAAATTGAGTTTTGTTTTGATCATTTGGTTTGTTTTGAACTTAGTCTTTGTACTAGTGTTTTGTGCATAAACTAACTGTGCTTTGTGTTTCAGGTTTGGACATTTAGCATTGATGGTTGATTTGTTCTCACTTTGTGAGATGCAAATGATTTGAATTCTAACATATGTTTGTTTTGTAGGTTCTAAGTGATGTGCTTGAGCTCATGAGTTCATTTGAATGCTTGAGCATTGTTCATTGAGTTGCGTAACTGTGAATGGTTTCACTGTTTATCTGTTGGTTTTCTGACTGAAATATTAACTGTTTAGTCTTTTGTACAGGTACATTAGTTGCTTGCTTTTAGCTCTTGCTTGAGCTTTTGATTGTGGTTGATACACCACTTAGGTAGTTATCTTCTTACTTCATGTAGTCTGGAAGTCCTGTCACCTTTTTGGCAGGCGTTTTGCTGGCAAGTCCTCCTTAAGAGGCTCTGTTTGTGTTTGTTTACAATTGTGCCAAAGACCTCCAAGATGAGGCATGTGCTATCTGATAAGACCTCCAAGAGTTGAGGCAATTGACAGATAAAAGGGATTAGTAGCCAATCCCCCATTATTCAGTGAGTCGTTCATTATGCTCGCACTACGTGCTGATGCTTCTGAACATGTACCCAAGATCTTTTTCCAGTGTCTGTCAAGTGGAATAGGATCCCACTTTCTGGATCCCCACACTTTCTTTGTCATGAGCTCACCCAGGCCAGGGTTAGGAGCATGAGGTCTCATCCTCATTGCCATCTTTGATCAGCTTCACCCTAACTCTCAATGTTAGTGGTTAAGAGCTACAGATTACCCTTGTACAGTTTGGCCTGTTTGTCGAGGTTGACATGACCCCTCTTGACTAAAGCCCACCCATTGTTTGAGCCTCTTGTATGTATATATATTGTGATGTTTGCTTTGATGTGTTTGCTTTTGATGTTTGTTTGTTATGGTTGGGAGTCAGATATAAGTCCATGTATTGGCGTTCTGTTTCCCTTTTTGAAGTTGGGAGTCGGATAGAAGTCCATGTATTGGCACTCTGTTTCCGTTTTGTTGTTAGGAGTCGGGTGTAAGTCCATGTATTGGCATTCTGTTTCCTTTTATTGAGGATCTCTTAGGAGACTTGTGTGATTGCTTTTTCCTTGTGCTTGCTTATTCCAAAGGATGGGAACCACTTGGATCATCTATATGATCTCAAGAGAGGAACTCCTAGTGTGGTTTTATTTCTTAACCTTTCTTCATCATTTCTCCATCCTAACCCAAACCAAAAAACCTTTTGTGCAAATATTTGACTTGTTTTCAACATTAGAAACCTAAGCCTTAGGCTTTTGATTTTCAAACTTTCTTTTCATAATACTCATTTTGAATTGAATCTTTAAGTCAACTTTGACCATTTTTGTATATACTTCTAATTGGTAAATATAACCCATTCAAATTTCTTTTGTGGTTCCAATGATCACTTCTTAATCAAATTTTTCATAACCTTGAGCTATTAGGTTTGAGTTATCTTTGTGGTAGATTTAATACTCACCTTTGTCCTTAGTGATGGACAATGAGCCTTCCATGCTTATTATAGGGTTAACCCCTCACTAGCATGTTGAAGCTATCCTCACATGGTGGACTTGTGGTTTTTCAGGTTGAGTTTTCTCCCTTTGATAACAAAAGACCTTAAGGCTTTTGGACCAATCAATTCACTCATTTGTTTTGAAATTTTTTACCCGAACTACGAGGTTTTGATCCTAATCTTTTTATAAGAGGGTACGTAGGCAATGGGTTCATCCATCCAAACACAAAATGTAAATAAACTTGTATATTCTTTTCTCATCTCTTCAATCATGTTTGCACAAATAAAATTTTCACAAAAACAATAACCTTTGCAACAAGTGTGAAAAGGGCTCCCTAGGAGTACCTAGGATGTTTTGGGTGCCTAACACCTTCCCATTGCATAACCAACCCCCTTACCCATATCCCTGTTTCTTTTACTAGTTTGTTTGTAAAACTTTTAGGCTTTTGTTCGCTTTCTAACCATTCCTTTGGATAAATAGAAGTGCGGTGGCGACTCGACTTTGTATGATTTACCTTGGATTTAGTCAATATCTCCAATGGTAACGAATACACCGCTACAGAAAAGTGGCGACTCTGCTGGGAAAAAAGGTTCCTAGTGGGTTTTGCCAACTTTTCACCTTTGTTGTATTATATTGTTTGTGACATATTTTTAGTCAATTTGGGATTATTGTATTGTATGTAATGTTTGAATTGCTTGATATATCAATTGCTTGTATGCTTGGTGATCTTTGTGAGATGAGTTCTATACCCAAACTCGAGTGCACCTAGGATAGGAGAATGGCGTAGTCTCGTCGATTTGTGTGGAGTTATTCCTTAGCAAGTTGACTTGGGAGTCCATTCACTTGGTGGAGGTCATGTTAGGATCAATATTGTCACACAAGTAAGTTGTGGTTAGACATTACTCTTTCCAATATAGACCTTAGAAGCCAAGGACCTTAGTTTACCAAACCCATCTTGGCCTATTTTTAGGATGTAGTGCGGAGGTCGTTCAAATGTAAGATTTGACATGATTGTTACGCGATACTACACTCATAAGAGTCTCTCTTGAGAATATTTTTGGAATACGATTAGTCGTTTCTCTGATAATATTCGAAAGATGGGATGATGACTATGGGAACCTCTTGTAGAACATGCTTGGCAGGTTTAAACCCTAGTACACTCCCTTTGGGTGGTTCTTAACCGAGACTCCATGCTCGTGACTTGCAACAAACCCTTGATTCATGGTTGATCCGTTCATGTATCCTTAATATCAATGGAACTTGGGTGTTGATAAAATGTACACCATAATCCACCAAAATGGATGATTGATATTAAGGATAATATGATCCATCCCATGACCTTTGTTTGGTGTGATTTGCTTGATCCTTGAGTGTGATTGTTGCATTCATGCATTCACGCATCCATCTGCATCCATATCATCAGATAATAAAGAAATTTTCAAGGAACTTAAGGGGTTTATTTGCAAAATTTCAGACATGGAAAGACAAAGAAGGAATACAAAGAAGTACAGCTTCAGACAGCCAGATTTGAAAGAGTTAAGGAATCTGACATCCTATGTATTAGATCCCTTGGGTTTCAAGGCTCGTTTTGGGAAGCTTCTTCCTCTTCTGACTACTCAGGTGGATGAAGGGTTGATGAGTGTATTGGTGCAGTTTTATGATCCTCTGTATCGTTGCTTCACGTTTCCGGACTTCCAGCTTTAGCCTATCCTTGAGGAGTATGCCTATCTTGTGGGTATACCTATTCTGGATCAGTTGTTGTTCAGTGGCTTGGAGAGTATTCCTACTTCTAGAGAGATAGCAGACATGTTGCACATAGATGAATCCCTGATTGGTGCTCATATGACTACCAAAGGTGGAATTCAAGGTCTCCCTTCTGAGTTCCTCATTGCTCAAGCTACTGTTTATGGGAAGGCCATGAGTGAGGATGCCTTTGAAGCCATATTTGTACTTCTCAGCTATGGGTTGATATTGTTCCCCAACATCGACAAGTTTGTGGATGTGAATGCTATTAGGATCTTCTCCGCTCTTAATCCCGTTCCGACTCTATTGGGTGATACCTATTTCTCTTTGCATATGAGGAATGCAAAGGGTGGTGGTGCTATTGTATGTTGTTTACCTCTGTTGTATAAGTGGTTTATTTCTCACTTACCTCAGACGGTCGCCTTCAAGGAGAACAAGGGATGTCTACGGTGGTCCACGAGACTTATGTCTCTCACTAATGATGATATCTCTTGGTATAACCGTGTATATGATGGTGTGCAGATTATCGACTCTTGTGGTGAATTCTCCAATGTGCCTCTTCTTGGTACATGTGGTGGAATTAACTACAACCCCGTTTTAGCACGTCGTCAGCTTGGGTTCCCCCTAAAGGATAAACCTAATAACATTCTATTAGAGGGTGTGTTCTTTCAGAAGGGTAAAGATCCCCAAGGCTTGAAAGCCAGAATGGTTCACGCTTGGCGCAAGGTCCATAAGAAAGGAAGGAAGGAGTTGGGTCCTAAGAATTGCATTGCTATGCAGCCTTACACTACTTGGGTAAGGAAGAGAGCATCTGAGTATCTCATGCCTTACGAATATTTGAGACTTACACCTTTGGTTGTGGCTGGGCCTTCAACCCTCCCTAACCAAGGAGTTGAGGAGTTGAGAGACGAAGACCTATCACGTGCCTGGATCCGTGAAAGGGAAGAGTTGCTTCAGCAGATTAAGGAGAAAGATGTTTTGATAGATTTCCTCGAGCATCAGGTTATTGATGATCCTAATGATGCATGGACTTCTCTACTTCCTCAGTCTTCCAAGTTTTGGAAAAGGAGGTATGACCGACTCGCCAAGGAAAAAGCAGATATGGAGGCAGCTTACGAGAGAGAGGTGAAGAGGCTTCGTGCATCTGTTCTTCCTGTGTCCCGAGCTTCAGATGTTGTTCCTAGGGATCCATAGGATGATTATTTTCCTTTTCTCTTGTATATGATTGACAATGATGTACCTCTTTTCCCTGGTGCTATTTGATGAGATATTTCCATATGCGATAAAATGCTTAATATTTCCAAAATTTGCAAATAAAACCCTAGAGTTCCTTTGAAATAAAAATAAATCATATGCACAAGCATTGCATGCATCATATGCATAAGCAGGTTTTGTTCCCGGCTTCTGGTCCTGTGGTCTAACTCTGTGCTCTTCATTTATTTTGAAGACAAGCTGACTCACCGGTAGTACACCAGATCCAACTCTTCCAGATTGATGGATCATCTAGAGCAAGAGAACCGTGAACTCAAGGAAGAAGTCGCCAAACTGAGTGCTTTGATGGAATCTTTCCTGGCCGCCCAGAGCCAGTCTTCTCCAACACCTTCAACTCCTCCCCAGAGGACAGTCATCTCTGAGATTGTTTCCTCAATTGTGCCTGCAGCCAGTGCACATTTTGCTCCGACAGCTATGCCAGTCTGGTTTCCGTGGGGGATGCCTCCCAATTTCATGCCTGAGGGCCCTGCTCCAACTTTTGCTTCTATGCCAGCATCTAGGTCGGTCCTTGTTGTTCCTCCTCCTGTCGTGCATACCGTACCCCGGGTATTCTGAGCAATCTGAGGGCCCAGATGTTCATGAGAAGATGGACGCTATGAATGATCAATTCCTTGAGCTGCGCAAGGAATTGAAAACTCTTAGAGGAAAGGATCTTTTTGGCAAGTTTGCTGCCGAATTATGCTTGGTTCCCAATGTAAAGATTCCGGTGAAATTCGAGGTCCCTGACTTTGAAAAATACAAGGGGAACACTTGTCCTCTCAGCCACCTGGTCATGTATGCCAGGAAGATGTCAACTCAGACTGATAATGACGAGTTACTCATACACTACTTTCAGGACAGTCTGTCCGGTGCGGCTCTAAGATGGTATATGGGGCTTGACAATGCGAACATCCGTTCCTTCAACGACCTTGGCGAGGCCTTCATCAAGCAGTACAAATATAATATGGATATGGCTCCCGATAGAGATCAGCTAAGGGCCATGTCCCAGAAGGACAAAGAAACGTTCAAAGAGTACGCCCAGAGGTGGCGAGAGTTAGCAGCACATATCGTGCCTCCGCTAGAAGAGAAGGAAATGACCAAGATCTTTCTGAAGACCTTGAGTTCATTCTATTATGAGCGGATGATCGCTAGCGCTTCTTCTGACTTCACCGAGATGGTGAATATGGGGATGCGTCTAGAAGAAGGGGTTAGAGAAGGACGTCTGACCAAGGAAGAAGGCTCTTCTGCCAAACGTTATGGGGCGTTTGCGAAGAAGAAAGATGGAGAGGCACATGCTGTGACCTCCCATGTGAAACCTAGAAGACCCTCTGTGAGAAGGAAGACGGTGCGTCCTGCCAGTAATCAGCACCAGGTGGCTCATATAGCACCTGTTTTCAGAGACAATCAACAGTATCAGTAGCATAATAATAATCAACAATCGCATCAGCAATATCAGCAACAACAGCACTGTCCTCAACAGCAGGCCTATCAGCCTCGCAACAGTAATCAAACCAGCACGAGTTATGAGAGGAAGAAGATCACTTTCGATCCTATTCCGATGACATACGCAGAATTATATCCCTCTTTGATAGAGAGGAAGTTGATTACTCCGAGAGACCCGCCAGCTATACCTGCTAACCCTCAGTGGTGGTATAAGCCTGAATTGCATTGTGTTTATCACTCTGGTGCTCCCGGCTACGACGTGGAGAATTATTTTTCGTTGAAGACCAAGGTTCAAGACCTTGTGAGGTGTGGCATTTTGTGCTTTGAGGATGTAGGTCCTAATGTTAAGAAGAACCCATTGCCCGAGCATGGGAAACCTGTCAACATGGTCCAGGGCTGCCGTGGCAAATAAAAAGTCAAATATGTCAGTCATATTCGACAATCTCTAGTTGAGTTGCATCGTTTGCTGTGTGATTACAGTCACTATGAACACGATCATGATAGATGCCGAATTTTCCCTGTTAACAGATTGGGTTGTCGCCAGGTGCGCAAAGATCTTCAGGAAATGTTGGACGAAGGAGTCATTGAGATCCTTCATAATAGGAATGTTGACGAAGATGAGCCAGAGGTCAACGTGATTTCCCCAGTGTTTCGGATACCCGAGCCTGTTATTATCAAGTACGATGGTAGCAAGCAGAAGGTTTCTCCTTCCCTGATCATCAAGCCTGTCGGTCCTGTACCGTATTCTTCTGAAAAGGCAATTCCCTTTCGTTATAACATTGTTGCTGTAGAAGATGGGAAAGAGGTGACTTTGCCTTCCTCTTCTGTTGTGAATATTGCTGATGTAAGTGGTTTGACCCGCAGCGGTCGTGTGTTTTCCGCACCTCCGAAGCCTCAGGCTAAAGCTGACTTTGTTGAACACCCGATTGGGAATGCTGTGAGCACCCCGAATCCGGCACCTGTTGTTAAATCCTCCTCTGTACAAAAAACTCCTACTTCTGTTGGCCCTAGTGGCAATGTGAATGAAGACTGTGATGAGATGCTGAAGCTCATCAAGAAGAGTGAGTACAATGTTGTAGACCAGCTTCTACAAACGCCATCCAAGATATCTGTGTTATCTTTGCTTCTGAATTCAGAACCACATAGAGAGGCTCTGCAGAAAGTTTTGGATGTGGCATATGTAGATCATGATGTCACAATAGAACAGTTTGATAGCATTGTTGCAAACATTACTGCTTGTAACAATTTGAGTTTCTGTGACTCTGATCTCCCTGAGGAGGGAAGAGACCACAACTTGGCTTTACACATATCTGTGAATTGCAAAGATGACGCCATGTCCAATGTGTTGGTGGACACTGGGTCATCCCTGAATGTATTGCCAAAATCTACTCTCTCAAGACTGTCTTATCAAGGGCCTCCCATGAGGCAGAGTGGAGTTGTTGTGAAAGCTTTCGATGGGTCACGTAAGACTGTGATTGGGGAAGTTGATCTCCCTATCAAGATTGGACCAAGTGATTTCCATATCACCTTCCAGGTTATGGATATTCACCCATCGTACAGCTGTCTCTTAGGCAGACCATGGATTCACGAGGCTGGCGCCATGACATCCACCCTACACCAGAAGCTGAAATTTGTGAAAATTAAGAAATTGGTAGTGGTAGAGGGAGAAAAGGCTCTCCTGGTTAGCCACTTGTCTTCTTTCTCATACATAGATGCTGAGGATGAAGTTGGAACTCCTTTCCAAGCTTTATCTATAGCTGAGCCTGTTGAGAAGAGAACTCTTTCATTTACTTCCTATAGAGATGCGAAATTGGCCATTGAATGTGGTGCAATTGCTGGTTTAGGAAAAATGATTGAGCTGGAAGACAATAAGTCCCGGGCTGGCATTGGCTTTTCTTCTGGGGTCTTCAATGAGAAAGGACTATTCAAGAGTGGAGGTTTCATCCACACCGGTCAGGAGGAAGAAGCTGCTGCTGTCTTGGAAGAGGATGCAGAGGATTCTAGCAATTTCATCATCCCTGGAGGGATCTGCAACAATTGGGTCGTTGTGGATGTTCCTACAGTTATCCACAAGTCAAAGTAATAATCACTTTGTTTGAAAACCCTTCTCCCGTGCCAAAAGGAGAAGTGATGACATTGTTGGCAACATAAATACAATGATATTTTCATTCAATAAATTCATGTTAAATGTTTGTTTTTCCAATTATTTTCTCTTTTCGCTTTTTGCATGAAATTGGTGATCACATAAAACACTAAAAAAGGAATAAAATCAATCTTTTCATATGCATAATGATTTGCCTTGTTTGATTTCTAAAAGCTTTTCATATCCAAAATCATTATGCAGGTTGATTTCTAAACCCATTGAACATAATGATCCAACGCCATCTCCCAATTTTGAGTTCCCTGTATTTGAGGCAGAGGAAGATGATGTTGAAGAGATTCCTGACGAGATTACCCGTCTACTTGAGCATGAAAAGAAGATCATTCAGCCACATCTTGAGAATCTGGAAACAGTCAACTTGGGGCCTGAGGATTGTGTGCGAGAAGTGAAGATTGGGGCACTCCTGGAAGAATCTGTTAAGAAGGGGTTGATTGAATTGCTACGAGAATATGTCGATATCTTTGCTTGGTCGTATGAAGACATGCCGGGTCTAGATACAGATATTGTGCAACATTTCCTACCTTTGAAGTCTGAGTGCGTGCCTGTGAAGCAGAAGCTCAGAAGAACTCATCCTGATATGGCAGTGAAGATCAAGGAGGAAGTTCAGAAGCAAATTGATGTGGGGTTTCTGGTGACTTCTACATATCCTCAATGGGTGGCCAATATTGTACCCGTGCCTAAGAAAGATGGAAAAGTCTGTATGTGTGTGGATTATTGAGACTTGAATAAAGCTAGTCCGAAAGATGATTTCCCTCTGCCACATATTGATATGTTGGTAGACAATACAGCTAAATTCAATGTCTTCTCATTTATGGACGGATTTTCCGGATATAACCAGATTAAGATGGCACCCGAGGATATGGAGAAGACAACATTCATCACACCTTGGGGAACATTCTGTTATCGAGTGATGCCCTTCGGTTTGAAGAACGTCGGAGCCACGTATCAGCGAGCTATGACTACCTTGTTTCATGATATGATGCACAAGGAGATTGAGGTATATGTTGATGATATGATTGCTAAGTCGAGAACGGAAGTTGAACATGTAGAGCACTTGGTGAAGCTTTTTCAGCGTTTGAGGAAGTATAAGCTTCGTCTGAATCCCAACAAGTGTACATTTGGAGTCCGTTCTGGCAAGTTATTGGGCTTTATTGTCAGCGAAAGAGGTATTGAGGTTGATCCTGCAAAGGTCAAAGCAATACAAGAGATGCCTGCGCCCAAAACTGAGAAGCAAGTCCGAGGTTTTCTTGGCCGCTTGAATTATATTTCCAGATTCATATCCCACATGACTGCCACATGTGCGCCGATATTCAAGCTCCTCCAGAAAGATCAGTCCCATGATTGGACCGAGGATTGCCAGAAAGCTTTCGATAGTATCAAAGAGTATCTATCTAAACCTCCGATCCTGTCTCCGCCTGTAGAAGGAAGACCTTTGATCATGTATCTGACAGCTCTTGAAGAATCGATGGGTTGTGTCCTTGGTCAGCAAGACGAATCAGGGAAGAAAGAGTATGCTATTTACTACCTGAGTAAGAAGTTCACTGATTGTAAGTCTTGACACTCAATGCTTGAGAAGACATGTTGTGCTTTGGCTTGGGCTGCTAAGCGTTTACGCCAGTATATGATAAATCATACAACTTGGTTGATATCCAGAATGGGTCCAATCAAGTACATATTTGAGAAGCCTGCTTTAAACGGGAGGATTTCCCGTTGGCAGATGTTGTTATCTGAGTATGATATTGAGTATCGAGCTCAGAAAGCTATCAAGGGTAGTATCTTGACTGACCACTTGGCACATCAGCCGATTGAGGATTATCAGTCAGTTAAGTATGACTTCCCAGATGAGGAGATTCTGTATTTGAAAATGAAAGATTGTGATGAGCCTACACTCGATGAAGGGCCAGAGCCTGGTTCCAGATGGAGTATGGTATTTGATGGCGCTGTAAATCAGTACGGAAATGGTATTGGGGCAGTAATCATTACTCCTCATGGCATACATATTCCTTTTACAGCAAGGCTAACTTTCAAATGCACGAATAATATGGCTGAGTATGAGGCATGTATTATGGGATTGGAAGAATGCATTGATCTAAGGATCAAGCATCTTGATGTTTATGGTGATTCGGCCCTCGTTGTCAATCAGATCAAGGGTGAATGGGAAACGAATCAGCCTGGTCTTATTCCATACAGAGATTATGCGAGAAGGATTTCAACGTTCTTTATTGAGGTTGACTTCCACCATATTCCTTGAGATGATAATTGGATGGCAGATGCTCTTGCTACGCTTGCTTCGATGATTGTGGTTAAATATTGGAATGAAGTTCCTAATATCACTGTGATGCGCTTGGATAGACCAGCACATGTATTTGCAGTTGAAGAAGTAAAAGATGATAAGCCTTGGTATTACGACATCAAGTGTTTCCTTCAGAACCAGGTTTACCCGCCTGGGGCATCTGTGAAAGATAGGAAGACTTTGAGAAGATTGTCAGGCAGTTTCTACCTCAATGGCGAAGTGCTTTATAAGAGAAATTTTGACATGGTTCTGCTCAGATGCGTGGATAGACACGAAGTAGACCTGTTGATGACTGAGGTCCATGAAGGTTCATTTGGTACTCATTCCAATGGACATGCCATGGCTAGAAAGATGTTGAGAGCAGGCTACTATTGGCTGACAATGGAGTCTGACTGCTGCAAATATGTGAAGAAATGCCATAAGTGTCAGATTTATACGGATAAGATTCATATTCCTCTGACACTTCTGAATGTGATTTCATCACCATGGCCTTTCTCCATGTGGGGAATTGACATGATTGGCATGATTGAATCGAAAGCGTCCAATGGACACAGGTTTATTCTCGTAGCAATTGATTACTTCACCAAATGGGTTGAAGCTGCATCATACGCAAGCGTGACCAGGGTGGTAGTCGTGAAGTTTATCAAGAATCAACTCATATGCCGTTATGGCGTTCCAGATAAGATCATTACTGATAATGGATCTAACTTGAATAACAAGATGATGGAAGAGTTGTGTAGTGAGTTCAAGATTGCACACCATAATTCTTCTCCTTACAGACCCAAGATGAATGGGGCTGTTGAAGCTGCTAATAAGAATATCAAGAAGATTATCCAGAAGATGGTTGTTACGTACAAAGATTGGGATGAGATGTTGCCATTTGCTTTGCATGGATATCGTACATCTGTCCGCACTTCAACAGGGGAAACCCCTTTCTCTCTTGTTTATGGCATGGAGGACGTACTCCCAGTAGAGGTGGAGATCCCATCAATGAGAGTCTTGATGGAGGCCAAGTTGACTAATGCTGAATGGATTCATAGTCGTTATGACCAGCTGAATTTGATTGAAGAGAAGAGATTGACTGCCATGTGTCGTGGTCAGTTGTATCAACAGAGAATGAAGAAAGCTTTTGATAAGAGGGCCAAGCCTCGTGTGTTCCGAGAAGGTGACCTTGTGCTCAAGAAAGTCTTGTCTTTCGCACCCGATTCCAGGGGCAAGTGGACTCCAAACTACGAAGGTCCATATGTTGTTAAGAGAGCCTTTTCAGGCGGTGCTTTGATACTTACAACTATGGATGGGGAGGATTTCACTCGTCCTGTGAATTCATATGCAGTCAAGAAATACTTCGCCTAAAATAAAAACAAAATAGCTCGCTAAGTTGAAAACCCGAAAGGGCAACTTAGGTAAAAATGAGCGTCTCGGTGGATTGAAAACCCGAAAGGGCGATCCAGGCAAAAGTTAGAGACATAAAAAATGAATATATGCATCCCGCTAGATTGAGTACCTCATCCTGGGGCAATCTAGGCAAAAATTAGGGATTTGGCAAGTAACTGCATCCTGACAAGACTGTGTTCTACAACTGTCATCCGTCAGAGATTCTTGTTCATTCGTCGTCAACCAAAGCTTCGAATACATCGAACTCGGAATTGGTGGAGAAATGATCATTATGTTCAATGTAGCCCTTTTCCAATGTATATCACCAATTTCAAATTTGTAAAGATCTATGGAGTCTTGCCCTTTGCAGGCTGCCATTCCATCAAATAAATTCAAGCTTTATCCAATTATTTGCACTCTTATTTGTTTCTATTCAACAAATGTTTTGCATGTTTTAATTGAAAGAATATCATTTTTTTTAAACAAACAAATTTTTCACAAATTGTTTTTAAACAAAGTGAACATTCACAATGATGAAAGGATACTTAAGAGATCCTCAGTGCTCTCCCAAGGGTGGCATGATTTCCAACAGGGTAAGACATTGGTTCATGTTTCTGGCATGACTGTATCCTCTTCCTCCGGAGCCTTTTGTGGTTTTTCTCCCGAGCAGAGTGCTTGTTGAGGTTGTTCATCTCCCCTCTCTTCAGCAGAGCAGTGGTTTTCCCTCCTCAACAGATGTATTTTCTTTGGAAGGTTCAGTATTTGGTGGTTGATCCCCAGAATTCCTTCACTTCCCCAGATAGATCCCCAACGGAGTTGTTGGTGTGTTGGATCTTATCTATGATGACGTTATTTTCCTCAGATAGATCCACAGCGGAGTTGTTGGTGTGTTGGATCTTATCTATGATGATGTCATCCCCTGCAGAGATATTGTTGTTTCCTGGTATCTCTGATCCCCCGAGTTGTTGGTGTGGTGGATTTTATCCGTGATGGTTCATCCCCGAGTGGTATGCTTGTTGTGATGCTCACCACTCTCCCCTTCAGCAGAAGAACAATCTTTTATCCTCAGCAGGTGTGATTTCCTTGGTGAGTATGGTACTTGGTGTCGGATCACCATTTTCCCCTTATCTCCCAGAGATGGACCCCCCAGTAGAGTTGCTTTTGTGGTAGTTTCTGCCTGTGCGCTGAACTCTCTTTCCCAGTTGAGACTGATGATTCATCCCTGCAGAGATGTTGTTGTCTCTGATCTCCGGCAGATTGGATATTCTCCGGTGATCCTGGCTCCTTCTCTTGAGATGTAGTACCGGATGGTTGATTCCTGGACCTGTGTGTGTTAGATATGTCTGTTTGTCAGCATTCATCAAACATAAATCACACATATACATGCATAATTATAACATTCAGATTTTCATGTTGCATTCTTTGCCATATATCATTGTTTGTTGTCTCCTGCTATTTGGTGATATATATATTTCCTCAAGCAGATGTGTGTGTCTGATCTCTCCATATAGAGTCATCCCCATAAGCAAAAAGTGTTTATCTTTCATGCCATTTCCCCACTGAGTTATATCCTCGTGGACGACGGTTGTTTCTGTTTCCTCCCAACACATATATTGGGATGGGTTCCCCTATTGAGTTATATCCTCATTAGGATGAGTCTTGATTCAGTTTGCCTTTTTGGTTTGATCCTAAATTGGCCTTTTGTGACTATCTTTGGCGTTTCCCTATGGTAAATGAATAATTGTTCAGTAATTAGTAATTATTCACCTTATCCTCAGTGGAGTTTGTGGTTGGCTACCCTTATACCGGTAGTTGTAAATCCCATTTTTTCCCTCCCCAACGGAGTTTGTGGTTTTCTACCCTTATACCGGTAGTTGTAAATCCTACTTTCTTCCCCTAGCGGAGTTTGTGGTTTTCTACCTTTATACCAGGTAGTTGTAAACCCTATGTTCCTCCCTTTGCAGAGTTAACCCTTGTTGTTCATCATAGTTGATGACGGTTACTTTTCTGTGGTTTCCTACCCAATATCCGGTAGGTGTAATCCCCTCTTTGATGGTTATCTTCATCTAGTAGTCGATGTTGATATTCCGTCTTTTTCTTGGATAATTGCCTTGTGCTCGCAATTTATCCCCGACGAGTCATCTTTCGTTTACCCTGTTGTTGTTGGTAACGATTGTTTCTCCTGAATGGGTCATCATTATATACCTAGTTTTGGTATCCTGATGCCTTTTCTCTTTCGGTTGATTTATCCTTTATTAACCCAGTAACCGGTTATGGATAATTTTCCATGCGAGTGTACTATCTACGTTCTGACGGTAATAGATAGTATATCTCATGCACTCTCTGGTCGAAGCCTTTTGTCCTTCCCCAGTTGAGTAAGGTTTCATTCCCCCTTTGTAGAGTTAACCATTGTTGTTCATCCTAGTTGATGACGGTTACTTTTCCGTGGTTTTCTACCCAGTACCCGGTAGATATAATCCCCTCTTTGACGATTATCATTATCCAATATTCGGTATTGATATTCCCTCCTTCTTTCGGATAATTGCTCTGATTAAGCAATTTTATCCCCAGCGAGTCCTCTTTCATTTACCGTTTGCCAGTGATGTTTGTTACTCCCCTTTTTGAGCATATCTCCCAGTAACCGGTGATATGTCTCCTAGATCATTGCCTTTGTCAATGTATCCTCGGTGAGTCAGCTCTCATTTATCCTTTGTTGATAATGATTGTTTCTCCCTTTTGATTGGTCATCATTATATACCTAGTTTTGGTATCCCGATGCCTTTCTCTTTCGGTCGATTTATCCTTTATTAACCCAGTAACCGGTTGTGGATAATCTTCCATGCGAGTGTATTATCTACGTTTTGACGGCAATAGATAATATATCTCATGCACTCTTTGGTCGAAGCCTTCTCTCCTTCCCCATTCGAGTAAGATTCGTATTCTCTTTGCGGAATCGAATGTCCATCCTGTAAGTTGAGTTTGCTTTTTCAGCCCTCCTTTTTGGATGATGAGTGTTTTGGGAATAAAGCCCAATTCACGCTTTGGTTGGTCACCTATTATATGCCAAGTAACCGGTATCCCTGGTGTTCCTTCCTTCTGCTCCCTATTATGACCTTGGTCCCCTGTGGAGTCAGATTTTCCTGAGTTGAGATATACCTTTTTAGGTCCTCCTCAGATGATTTGGTTGATTGATATCTCTCACCCTTATACCGGTCTTAGATATTCATTCTTCCCGAGCTTGTTGTTCTCTCACCCTTATACCGGTGATCAGATCACATTGTCTCATTGAGCTTGTTACCCAGTAACCGGTAACACCTCATCCCGCTGCTTCCCCTGGAGAGTCTTTTTTAAGACCTTAAGGCTTTTGGACCAATCAATCCACTCATTTGTTTTGAATTTTTTTTACCCGAACTACGAGGTTTTGATCCTAATCTTTTTATAAGAGGGTACGTAGGCAATGGGTTCATCCATCCAAACACAAAATGTAAATAAACTTGTATATTCTTTTCTCATCTCTTCAATCATGTTTGCACAAATAAAATTTTTCACAAAAACAATAACCTTTGCAACAAGTGTGAAAAGGGCTCCCTAGGAGTACCTAGGATGTTTTGGGTGCCTAACACCTTCCCATTGCATAACCAACCCCCTTACCCAGATTTCTGTTTCTTTTACTAGTTTTGTTTGTAAAACTTTTAGGTTTTTGTTCGCTTTCTAACCATTCCTTTGGATAAATAGAAGTGCGGTGACGACTCGACTTTGTATGATTTACCTTGGATTTAGTCAATATCTCCAATGGTAACGAATACACCGCTACAATATCCCAATCATAAGAACACACAAATCAAAAAGTTCCACAATGCAATAAAAGAATGGACACGAGTGAGTTTAGAATCAGGAGTCCTTTCAATTCATCTTCAAGATTAAGCATTCTAAAGGCATGAGACCTAGTTGCTCTTCAACATATTTAGCATTCTAAAGGCATGAGACCTAGTTGCTCTTGAAACTCTATTTAGCATAGGTAAGGTTCTAAATCTAAGTCCTTTCTCCATTTGCATTGGGTTCACACAAACAAAAACAAAACAAGCACAAGGCAATAGTATATGCACAATAATATGCTCAAGTGAGCAAAAGGCAAATTGCATAAACATAAACATGAGCTCAAGTGAGAAAAGGGCAAAGACAAATGAATTAATGAGCAAGAAATTAAATTGCATTAAAGTAAATTGCAAGAATTAAATGCTTGAATTAAAAGTTAGTAATTAGTAGTTAGTGTTAGTGTGCCATAAGGCAATTTAGCGCTATGTTAAGCAATCGTAAGTGGACTGATGTAGTAGTCACACCTATCTGAGGCTGGTCAATAAAACTATAGGCAACTAAAACAAGTTAGAGACCATGACTATTAAGCCAAGCTCCTACAACTTGCCATTCCAAAAGAAAAGAAGAATGACCTTGTATGGATTTAGGTTTTTTGCTTGACCAAGAAGCAACCTATCTCTAATGCAAAGTGTAACACCTCAAAATTTTCCCTCCTCTTCTTGGGACTAGTTTAGCATATTGAATTTCATATTTAGGGCATTATTCATTGCATATTGCATATCATGTGAGAATAAACAAGTCATCCTCCTAAGTCTTTCTCAGAAGATGGAGAGGTTAAGAGATTCAAGTCTGAGGGTCTTATTGAATTGATCACCAACCATCTGAGGGTTTGTGTTTCAATTAGGATTTTCTTGGTTCCTCAAGGAGGTTGAGTATTATCTTGTTGGTAAGGATATGTCATCATCATCATGGTTTTGTCATCCTCAAGGTTTCAGAATTCATGCTCATGTTCCTTGAAATTAGGGTTTTGACCTCTGGTCAACCCTAATCAGTGCCATTCTTCCAATCAGGAATTTTCAAAGAGATGAGGTTATTTCTTGGGGTGAAGATCATATGATCATTCTATTGAGCTTATATAAGCTAGGGTTTCATTTTGGAGCCATTTCCTCAAGTGTTAGAGGCTCAAGTTGATCAGAGCATGTTCAAGTCATTTGAGGACCTAGAAAGTCAACAGAAAGTCAACTGAGGGCTAGGAGGTGGAGAAATGGTTTGAGACACTGCATTCATGTCCAAAAGAGGCTTATTCATCATGTCAAATGCATGTCTTGAATAATTTGAGGTCAGATCAAAAGTTTCCAAAAATGGAAAGTGACGTGTAATTGAAAGTTTCCAAAAATGGAAAGATTTTGATCCAAATTCAAATTGATCTTACATCATCAAAGAAGCTTCAAATGAAATATTGTCCAACATGAAATTTGAAGATCCTCCTCTCCCATTTCCAAAAAGTCCAAGATCATGAGTTTATGATGAATGGTTGAGGAGATATGATCAAATCATTGCCAAGTGTGCTTGAAACTTCAAAAGGCCATAACTTTTGGCTCATAACTCCAAATGGAGTGCCTCTTTTTGCATATTTCTTGTCATGACATGTATTTTCCAAATCATTCATTACATGGCATGAAATTTCATTATATGATCATTTGCACATTCATGACCATTTTGGAGGGAAATTTACAAATTTGAATTTGGTGCATCATGGGAACAAAATACCATTGCCAACATGTGCATGGAGTGATTTTAAGTGAATTTAAGCTCCCATTTGGTACTGTTCACGTATGCATTTGCATGGCACCACCAATTTTCCAAAATTTGTCGTACACCTTATTTTTGCCTAATCCTAATTAATTCATGACTAATTGTGATTTGGATGTAATTAACACATGGTATATAAGGCAAACCCTAACAGAATTGCTCATAATCTCAAATTCTAGATCTAGATCTCATTTTCCCTTTAAATTTTCTCTTCTTCCAAATTCAAAAATTCTTCAAAGAACACTTGATTTTTATTGCATATTCTGCTTTCTTGATCCTCAATTAGTAGAATTCAAGCCATTGATTGAAGAAATTGGTGAAGAATCAAGCAATTCCATACATGAACATGAACATGGAGTTTTGAAGATCTAGCTAGATCCAAGCCATTCCAAGAGTTGATTTGTGCTTCAGAAGTGATAACAAGGTTAATAGAAGAGATTTGGATGCTGCTAGACACTTGAATCCACTACTGCCATTGTTGGAGCTTCAAGAGGTCAAATTTTCGCATCTCTTAATTCTTGTTTTTAAGTGCCTAAACTTGTAGATCCTTGCTTGCTGATTAATCTGGTATAAAATTCATGAAAAACGGATGAGAAATGCATGAGATACGTGAGTTTAAAGTTTTGTATGCAAAGATGTTTTTGATCGATTCTTGAAATTCATGATGATTTAGACTGAAATAGTGGTGGATTCTTGATCTACATAGCGAGGCGGGTTGAATGATGTATTTACTTTTAAAAACTGCAAAAAAAGTGCACGTGGTACTGTTCACCACCGTCTCAAGGTAGGAGACGGTGGTTTCCACCGTGCGTGAACAGTAGCAGCGCCATTCTGGTTCAGCTAGGGCAAGGCGTGTGAAACGACGCCGTTTCAGTCCAGCGAGCGTTACCTCGCTTCGATTCTTCCTGAAGCGCGTTTGCATTTTTCATTTCAATTTCCAGGCCTAAACCCAAAACGACTGTGTTTTGGTATGCCTCCCTCCTCACTTCGATTCCGGCTGGCTGCGTTTTTTTTAAACTTAGTTCATTTTACCATTTCCCTCCATAATATCATGTACATGTGTTATACTTTATTTCAACATTTTCATCCAACTTTGAAAAATCATAACAAATTGAAAAATGATCCAATTAATTCCAGATTTATTTCTACATGGTCATGTGTGTGTCTAGTATTTTATGGTGTTGATTTTATGATTTTAGCATGTATGGATTTTTAATTATGTTGAATTGATTCAACATGTACACAATTATGCCATGCTTAATTCAAACTATTGTGATATGCTCATACATTGGCCAATTGACTTGAAATTTAGTACACTGATTCCTAACATGATGATTGACCTTTGAGGCTTGGTTTGATATTTTTCTCATTTTTCATTTCTGTTTTAGGCACATGATTGTATGGTGTGACAATGTGTGTCACACAATTTGATGTTGGTCTTCTCCATTTTCATTGTCTTATCAATTGAGCTCCTCTGTTTATAATTTTTGGCATGATGATTGTGTTGGATATGTTGTGTACTCATGAAAATTTCCAGAATTGTTTGAGTCATTTCTGATTTAATATGGAATTTTGATTCTTCATGTCCAAGTGTGATCACCTTGTGTACCTTTTGCCTTATCTTGTGCAATTGATGACTTTGCTTGATGATTTTGACTTGGTCCTTTTTAGGACATGTTCTTGATTGAATGTAGTTGCTTCATGTTGAATATCAAGTTCTGTTTTGACTTTTTTCTCTACCTTTGACCCTAGGCTTTGCCCTAGGGGTTTGTATCACATTTGAGCTTTGAATTTCAGGTTCAAGCATTCATCTCCATGATTGATGTTGCCTCATCATTTAAGCTTGGCTATTTGCTATGTTTGCTAACCTTTGGTTCTTTTGTAGGTCCTTTGGTGAATCACTTGAGTGTTTGCCTTATGGCTTACATGTTTTACATATTGGGATTGTCTGTCTGTTGTTATTTGTTAGCTGTTGGTTGTTTGTCTGAGTATCCTACTGATGTTTTAGATTTTCTTACAGGTACTTTAGCCACTTTAACTCATTCTTTGAGTTACTTTTCTTTGCTTGTGGTTGGCATACCACTTAGGTAACTTCCTTAACTCCATGTAGTATGGAAGACCTGTCATGTTATTTTGGCAGGCACCTGTCTGAAGCCCTCCTTAAGAGGCAATGTTTGTGCTTGTTTATCTTTGTGCCTTGTACATGTAAAGACCTCCTAAGTGAAGAGGCATTGGCAGATAGAAGGGATGTGCAATCCATCCCCTGCTATTCAGTTGAGTCTTTCATCTTGCTCGCACTACGTGCTGATGCATTTTAAATAAACACCCAAAATCTTGTATATAGAGTCAGTCATGTGGAGTAGAGTTCCCCATTCTGGACTCCCACTCCTTCATTGTTTGAAGCTCACTCAGGCCTGGGTTAAGAGCTATGAGGTCTTACCCTCATTACTTTTTCATCTGCTTCACCCTAACTCTCAATGTTAGGGTTAAGAGCTCAAAACACCCATAACATAACTGGCTTGTTTGTCGAGGTTGATTTGACCCCTTGACTAAAGCCCAGCCTTGTATAGGCCGCTTGTTTGCATATAGTGTGTGTGCTTGCTCTCTTGTGCTTGTGTTTGCTTATTTGCTGTTTAGGCTAGCTTGCTCCCTGTGCGAGTTAGGTGCTGATTAGAGACCTCAACATAGGGATTATATGCATGACAACTTCTAGGCTCGAGTCGTAGTCTCCCTAGTAGTCGGTTATCTCCCTAGTCTCTGGTTAGGATAGAAGTTTTTCCCTGTTAAAGGGAACTACGCCGCCCTGATCCTCATACCAGATGAGGTACGTACGCAGGAGATCGCACGAGATCTCTCCGGGCACCCTTTTTCTTTTTGCGTGTGTTTTGCTTGATAGCTATCAGGCTCGAGTTCCCGACTCCCTGTTAGTCTGTGTGTGCATCCTTTTTCTTTTTCAACCCTTCTGCTTTGTGTGTGTGTTGGGAGTCGGATGTAAGCCCAGCGATTGGCATTCGGTTTCCCGTCTGTGTTGTTTATTTGTGGAGTCTGATGTAAGCCCAGCGATTGGCATTCGGTTTCCTGTTTGTGTTTCTTTCGTTCGGAGTCAGACGTAAGGCCAGCCATTGGCAGTCTGTTTCCATTTGTGCGTTTCTTTTGACGTCTCAGCGTCTTTGTGTTGTGTTTTGTTTCGGCGTGCGTTAGCCGAACTACGGTAGCTCTAATTCTCATTCCAGATGAGATACATAGGCATGGGATGCGATATCCTAGCGAGCTCGTTCCCCTCTTCTTCCATCTGTGTGTTGTTCCAGTGTGTGTGCATTCTTTGAGCAGTTATTTAGCAACCTTATTCTATTCTTTTGAGCGTGGATCCCGTCGAGTACGGCGGACGTGAGGGGTGCTAATACCTTCCCCTCGCGTAACCGACTCCCGATCCTTGTAATCTTCGGTCGTAAGACCATTTCCTTTCCAGGTTTACTTCGAGCGTTTCCTTTCCCTCCTTTTGGGATAAATAACGCACGGTGGCGGCTCTGTTTGTTTTTTTCCCGCCGGTTGTTTTTCGCGTTGTGACAGCTGGCGACTCTGCTGGGGACTTAAGAAGTTGACCTCTTGCTGGTCCATCTTCCCTAAGCGAGTTAATCCTAGCGCTCTCTAGGATAGTTTTGGTTGCTTGTGCTGCTTTATTTATTGCATTTATGATTATTATGTTGTGTATATATTTGCATAAATGTTTGCATGCATCATATTATCATTATGCTGGATTCTGTACAGGTTTGGTTCCTCTGATTTTTGGTGGGTGTTCTGAGTGGGGATAAAACCCAGGCCCGAGTATACACTTAGGATTAGCGTGGTCTCACGTTCCTCACATGTTGGTTGGGCATGTTGTTGCGACGTGACATACCACAAGCCGGACGAGGTTCTTCTGAGAGAGCTCTTCCATTGTGGAGTATTCCACTTTGGTTGGGTTATCTCTTTTGAGTTGTTGACTTCGGTAACCATTCTTTCCCGGATCTTTGGGTTAGATGATCTTATGAGAGCTGCAGCGGCACACCCGAAAGGGCAAACCCGTTGAGTATCTTGTCCGATTGTCGAGACCATTATCCGTCTTAGGATGACCTGTTTAGAATTCACCTGTGAGGGGAGGGTTTGATTCTTACAGATGTTCTGATGGTGACTTTGATGGTGACTAATGGTTCAGTTATTGATCTGGGTCCTATTTTTGAGTTGGATTTGTGGATTTATTTCTGAGACGCCGGAGTTCTGTCCACGGTATTTATCAGTGGGGATCCGTTTATTTCAGGATTCCCTGGGTTGATTCAGATGATTTTGTTGTTATCAAAGCAGTGGTTCTCCGGTGATGATGGTGGTATATCCTCAGGTTACGTTTATTTCGGAACTCCCAAGTCGGATTTGTGATTACTCAGTTCCTCAGATGGTTGTGATCAGTTCAAAGACCGTAATCCAGTGTAGTTGATGTTCAGATGACTTGGAGGATGGCACAGTGCATTGCATTCATACATCAACATCATTCTCATTTTGCATTTATCCGCATCTAACTCATGTTTATCCATATGCAGGGGACATTCTTGATTGAGATCCTGGTTGAGAGACTTCTCTACTCAGATATGAGGCCCGGTTTGAAGGACGATGTTGTCTACAGTTTCTTTGATCCAGAGATCGGTGTGCTGAAGGAGATGATAGCATTGATTACGCCTGACCATGTGGGGATGTTCCGTGAGACTTATGGTGGTATTCTGAAGATGGTTTTCAGGCTCACTGACAGGGATAGGAGTGTCATCCATACTTTTCTCCAGTTTTATGATCCTGATTTGAGATGCTTTGTCTTCCCGGATTACTTGTTGGGGCCTTTGATGGAGGACTATGCTGGTATCCTGGGTATTCAGATCAGAAATCAGATTCCTTTCTATGCTACTAAGGAAGAACCTGATGTTGGTGGGATCTCCCGTGCTCTTTATTTGAGCCCCGAAGTGACTAAAGGAGGTCTGAAGGAGAAGGGAAAGTTGCCTGGTTTTCATCTGAGTTTCCTGGAGGCTAAAGCCAAGGAGTATGCTGTTTTGGGTGATTGGAAGACTGTATGTGCTTTGATTGCTGTGAGCATTTATGGAATCATCTTGTTCCCTAATCAGAAGAGCTTTGTGGATATTAATGCCATTCGGGTGTTCGTTTAGAGGAATCCTATTCCTACCCTGGTTAGGGATGTCTATTACTCGGTCCATAATCGGAACGAGAAGAGGCGTGGGGGATTGATTAGGTGTTGTGCTCAGCTACTATACAAGTGGTTCATGGGATATCTGCCTTCTAGGGGTGCTTTTGTTCTTCTTGATCATACTGTAAATTGGGCAACCAAGTTGATGGGTTTGCGAGCCAAAGACATAGCTTGGACTCATAGTAGTGGGGCTGGATAGGATTTCATTTGCAGTTGTGGGAGTTTTCCCAATGTGCCTCTTATAGGAGTTCAGGGTTGCATTAATTATAACCCGACGCTTCTTAAGAGACAAATGGGATTCGCTATGGAGGTTCCTCCTCTCAAGAGTGAGATTCAGGAAACTTTCTACTTCCCGGTTGAGGGTAACCAGTCATCGTTGAGGCAAGTGTCTGATGCATGGCGCCGTATTCAAAGGAAAGGCAAGTTTTCTTGGGGTAGACCTAATAACAGGTCTTTTCCTCCATTTGATGATTGGCTCAGCAAGAGAGTGGAGCTCACGTATCTACCATTTCCTATGGGTGATCCTTGGTATCCGTTGATTGAGGAATCCCAGTCTTCTGTCAGTATGGAAGAGTTCCTGGAGATGAAGAGGGAGAGAGATCAGTTTCATGCAGAGAAGACTGAATTGGAGATGAGGGTTGCTAGAATCCAAATGGCTAATCAGGAAATCAAAGGGAAAATAGAAGACCAGAATAAGAGACATGTTTTTATGGTGAAGCGCTTTAAGATAGACACCGCTTATTATGGCAAGGTCAGCCAAGCTTTAGAGTCATCTACGAGGGAGCACGGCATTACCAAGGAAAGGTTGGCTAGAGCTTTGAAGGTCATTGAGGATGAGAAGAGGAGGCAGATCCTTGTGAAGAATCAGAGGGAAGCCAGAGTCAGAGTCCTTACCGCAGAATGGGAAGCAAAGCTGAAGATTAAGGAAGCAGAGAACGTGAAGATCATTACTGAGACAGATCATTATATTACTGAGATAGATCATTATCTTGCTAAGAGGGATCATTATTTCCGACAGATGAAGATTCACCAGAAGGAGGTGGGGAGACTGTAGCAGGAGAACACCGAGCTCAGGTTCGCCGTGAAGTTTACCAGGATGGTTGATGATGCAGAGCCTTCTATGGGGCCTTCTTCAGTGTAGACCTTTCTTATTGTGTTGGATTACCGTTAGGCATGTTGACGGAATTCACTTGCTTGTATTTTCTTTCTGATTCTGGAGAATTGTATTCGATCTGTATCAGACTTGATGTATGACTCTTGCACGTATTGTGCACTCTTGATATACAGTGGTTATTATCATTCAGTGATTGATCTTCAAGCTTTATTTGTTTGACTGTATGCACTCACACAGCACACACATGGTTGGGTGATATCTTTGCTAAATCATAATTCTCTGCTCTGTATGGCAAAATTAGATGATTGATATCAGAATATTGCTGCCGGATTATTCTCTGTCTCGATGAAACCAGGATCGAAAGACAGAGTGTTCCTCATATGGATAGACATTGCATTCATGCATGGATCATAATAACATGTCTTCTATTTTGCAGGTGTCAATTTCTAACGTGCTTGATTGTTTCAGGAATCATTGCTCGCGCACGTAGAATCATTCCTTTGCACGTAGCACGCCTGCACAGATACCCTACCAAGCGCAACAAATCCAAGCTGATGGGTCTACCCAACACAGATATTCTCGAGTTGAAGGAGAAAATGGGTGAGCTGATAAACGTCATGCAAGGGTTGGCATTGGGACAGAAAGCACTTGCTGATAAGGTGGAAAAGCTCGAGCGGGCTTCGGCTGCCAACAGTGGTAATAATCAGGAGGGTGTTTCCAACAATGGTCTCGGTGGATCTAGGGATGGAGGAGATCTCAGAAAGCAGACTATTTCTGGGGTGGTGATCAATAATGGTGGTGGTTTTGGTGCTGCTACAGGCGGTGGGTCGAGTCCGGTGAACAACAATTTGAGGGATAGTCTGTTTCCTCCTTTCTTCGGGGCTGAGGAGGATAGAGAGGAAGATAAAGAAGCAGATCAGTTCTCCATGCTGAATGAGCAATTCGGTCAATATGGTGTTCAACCACCAAACAAAGAGATTCAGGTGCTGGCGGAGAAAATCAGGGCTCTTGAAAGCTATGCCACTCCGGGGGTTGTTAACATGTCAAACATGGGGCTTGTTGAGGGGATTGTAATCCTGCAAAAGTTTAAAGCGCATGCGTTTGACAAGTATAATGGGAGTTCTTGCCCGGAAACTCATCTCCAGGCTTTTGTCCGAAAGATTTCTGCTTATACAATGGACCAGAAGTTTTGGATGTATTTCTTCCAAGACAGTCTGTCTGGGGGGTCTTTGGAATGGTACACCAAATTGAGGTCATCTGATGTCAAGAGTTGGTGGGATCTTGGTGATGCGTTCTTTAAATAATACCAATTTAATGCTGGCATGGCTCCTAGCCGTACCCAATTGCAGGGTATGTCTCAGAAGCCTAATGAAGGGTTTAAAGAATACGCACAGAGATGGAGGGAGTTGGCTGCCCGAGTCCAACCTCCGTTGGTAGATCGGGAGATGTCTGATCTGTTTATGGGTACCCTTCAGGGGACGTTTGCAGAAAGGATGGTGGGATACCCGGTTACCAACTTTGCTGATATTGTAGTGGCTGGGGAGAGAATTGAGAGCTGGTTGTAGCTGGGGAAGATACAGGGTAACGCTTCGTCGTCTGGATCGAAGAAGCCCTTTGGTAATGGCCAGAGAAAGAAGGAGGGTGATACAAGTGTTGTGTATACCCAGAGGGGACAAGGTAGGGATCGTTACTACCAGCACACTGCTGCGGTAACCATTCCTGCTGATAATCAACCTGCACAACAACATCAACAACAACAACCACCACAACAACGACAGCCGTTTCAACAGAGAACGCAGAGGGCCGGGTATCAGGTGAGAGGGCGAATGAATGATCGCCAATTTGATAGACCACCTGTGACATACTCATTCTTGCTGAAGAAGTTGAAGGATTTGGGGTTGGTCCAGCTGAGGACGTTGGCTCCGTTAAGACCGGATCAGAGGTCGGCCAGTTTTGATGAGAATGCCAAATGTGAATTTCACTCTGGTGCCCCTGGACACAACATGGAAAATTGTAAAGCTTTTAAGCATGTTGTCCAAGACCTGGTGGATTCTAAGGCCATCAATTTTGCTCCATCCCCAAACGTTAATGCTAATCCCATGCCCGCGCATGGTCAAATGGGGGTGAATGCAATTTCTGAGGATAAGGGCCGGATCTGGGTGACGGGTGTGAACCGGTTAAAGACTCCATTGGCTGAGGTCAAGAGACAATTGTTGAAGAATGGGGATTTTCCGGGCTGTGGTGACTGTTGTGTTGCATGCACTGTGGCTCCTAATGGGTGTGTTTTGTTGAGGGAGGCTGTCCAGAGGATGATGGATGAGGGAAGCCTTAGATTTGAGAAGGTTGATTTGGGGAAGGAGGACGTCTCCACCATAACCATCTACTTTGATCCGGTCGATTTGTCAGCGCTGGCAGATGCGGCTCCAGTTACTATCATGGTACTTGGGCCAATTCCTTATGACAACAACGATGTTGTGCCATGGGATTATGGTGGAGAGGTATACTGTAATGGGGAGAAGCAGGAAGGTCAGGCTGCAGGTGAAACCACCGTTTCAAAGGTGGATAATGCCAGACCTAGTGGTTTCACTCGCAGTGGAAGGTTGTTTGCACCTGATGCTTTGAGGAGTGGGGATGGAGAGAGAGAAAAGAAAGATAAGGTTGAGGCTTTAGCCAGGGCAAGAGGGAAGCAGGTGGTAAGCGAGGGTACTCCTGCAGTGACATCGGTGCCTGGTGGGTCGGAGAAAGAACTTGATGATGAAGCTGAAGAATTTTTGAGAATCATCAAGAAGTCAGAGTACAAGCTTGTTGACCATCTGCAGCAGATGCCGTCCAAAATCTCAATCTTATCTCTGCTACTGAGCTCCGAGGGGCATAGAGAGGCTTTATTGAAAATACTGAAGAGAGCCTATGTTCCTCAGGAGATCACGATTAATCAGCTAGAGACGGTGGTGTCCAATGTCAATGCCAGCCATGGGTTGGGTTTCACTAATCTGGATTTGACGGTTGATGGGCGTAATCATAATAGGGCATTACACATTGCAATGGAGTGTAAAGGAGCAGTGCTTTCGCACGTGTTGGTGGATACCGGCTCATCACTCAACGTGTTGCCTAAGAAGGCCCTGGCGAAGCTGGACTGTGAAGGATTGATCTTGAGGCCCACGGACCTGGTTGTTAGAGCCTTTGATGGTTCGAAGCGGGATGTGTTTGGGGAAGTGGAGCTCCCTGTGAAGATCGGGCCCGAGGTGTTTAAGTTTGTGTTTCATGTCATGGATATCCAGCCAGCATACAGTTGCTTGTTGGGTCGGCCATGGATACACGCTGCTGGGACAATGACTTCGACTTTGCACCAGAAACTGAAGTACATCTGGGACGGAAAGGTCGTCACCGTTTGTGGGGAAGAAGACATCTTCGTCAGCCACCTATCATCGTTCAAGTATGTTAAAATAGACGGTGAAATATGGGAAACACCAAGTCAAGCATTTGAAACCGTTAAGGTGGAGAATGCTATTTTTGTTAAGGAGGAGAAAAAGCCGTCCATTTCTTCTTACAAACAGGCTGCTGAGGTGGTGAAGAATAAAGAGGCCCCTGGTTGGGGAAAGATGATTGACATCGCCGCAAAAGAAGACCGGTTTGGGGTTGGTTATCAGCCGGGTCGAGGCTCGTCTGGGCAGAACAGGGGTCGTCGTCAGCCTTTCACGTTCACTAGTGCTGGAATGCTGGACCCAGATCGCATCTGTGCGGTGGGTGAAGAGGTCGACAGTGACTGCGAGCTAGATCAATGGATAAAACCGTGCGTACCAGGGATGGAGATCCAGAACTGGAAGGCCGAAAAGATCATCACTGTCACTTTACGTGAAGAGTAATATTTCCTGTTTTTCAATTCTGTCTGCATGAAAGCCATACGTTTTGCCCGAAACGTAATGGTTCATTGTAAGGGCCACCTCATGTGTTTCATTTTGCAATATTTGCATCATAAATAAAAGGATGTTTTTCATTAAAAGCGGTGTTCCCTGTTTTTTTTCATTTATTTTTGCAGTTTAAAAAACAAAAATAAAAATGGCAATGTTTGTTTTCATTTTCCTTTTAATTTGCTTTGCTCCGGTTCTAAAGCAATGCATGAATCAACATTCATGCAGATGCGATCATTCTCCGGATCTCATTGATAACAATCCTGTTACACCCTCATATGACTTCGACAATCCAATCTATCATGCCGAAGAAGAAGGCGAAGAAGATTGTGAACTGCCGGAGGAATTAGCCAGGTTGTTGAAACAAGAGGAGAAGGTGATTCAACCGCACGAGGAGCAGGTTGAGCTTGTGAATCTGGGTACCGACGAGGTCAGGAAAGAGGTGAAAGTGGGGGCTGCTTTGGAGGCAAATGTTAAGAGCAGAATGGTAGCCTTGTTGAAAGAGTATGTCGATATCTTCGCTTGGTCTTATCAGGATATGCCAGGGTTGGATACCGATATAGTTGTGCACAAGTTACCGTTGAGAGCAGATTATCCTCCAGTGAATCAGAAGTTGCGCAGAACTCGACCTGAAATGGCCATGAAAATCAAATAGGAAGTGCAGAAGCAGTTGGATGCTGGTTTCCTCGCTGTTACTAATTATCCGCCTTGGGTCGCAAATATTGTGTCGGTCCCGAAGAAGGATGGGAAAGTGAGAATGTGTGTGGACTACCGGGATTTGAACAGAGCTAGTCCAAAGGATGATTTCCCGTTACCTCACATTGATGTGTTGGTAGATAATACAGCTCAGTTCTCGGTGTTTTCCTTCATGGATGGCTTTTCTGGCTATAATCAAATCAAAATGTCGCCAGATGATATGGAGAAAACAACGTTCATCACACCGTGGGGCACTTTCTGCTATAAGGTGATGCCATTTGGTCTCAAGAACGCTGGTGCAACTTATCAGAGGGCCATGGTGACTTTGTTTCATGATATGATTCATCATGAAATCGAATGCTATGTTGATGATATGATAGCAAAGTCCCAGACAGAAGAGGGGCATTTGGTAGATCTGGCCAAGTTGTTTGATCGGCTGAGGCAATTCAGACTGAGGTTGAATCCGAATAAGTGCACTTTCGGAGTGCGATCCGGTAAGTTGCTGGGGTTTATTGTGAGTGAAAGAGGAATCGAGGTTGATCCTGCTAAAGTAAAAGCAATACGAGAAATGCCTGAACCGAGAACAGAGAAGGAGGTTCGTGGTTTCTTAGGTAGATTGAACTACATTTCACGGTTCATATCTCATCTAACAGCCACGTGTGAACCTATATTCAAGCTGTTGAGAAAAGATCAAACGGTCAGGTGGAATAATGATTGCCAAGCGGCACTTGAAAATATAAAAGAATATTTGCAGGAGCCTCCGATTCTGATGCCTCCTGTGGAAGGACGACAGTTAATTCTATACTTGACAGTCCTCGAGGGGTCTATGGGGTGTGTACTGGGGCAGCATGACGAGTCAGGTCGAAAAGAGCATGCCATATACTACCTTAGCAAAAAGTTTACCGACTGTGAAACAAGATATTCACTACTCGAGAAAACTTGATGTGCTTTGGTATGGGCTGCTCGCCGACTGAGGCAGTATATGCTGGTTCATACCACTTTGTTGATTTCCAAGATGGATCCGATCAAGTATATTTTTGAGAAGCCAGCATTGACCGGACGGGTTGCGAGATGGAAAATGATTTTGACTGAATATGATATCCAGTATACCTCTTAAAAGGCAATCAAGGGGAGTGTATTATCTGATTACCTCGCCCAGCAGCCCATTGAGGATTATCAACCGATGAAGTTTGAATTCCCTGATGAGGACATCATGTTTCTCAAATCGAAGGATTGTGAGGAACCAATCCCGGAGGAGGGGCCTGACCCTGAATCCGCATGGATTCTGATGTTTGATGGGGCAGTTAACGTGAATGATAGCGGTGTTGGTGCTGTTTTGGTTACGCCGAAGGGATCCCACATTCCTTTTGCTGTCTGGCTAACATTTGAGTGCACCAACAACGTGGCTGAATATGAAGCTTGCATCTTGGGGATTGAAGAGGCGATTGATTTGCGGATCAAGAACCTTGTTATATATGGAGATTCAGCTTTGGTTGTGAATCAGGTTAATGGAAAATGGTATACGCATCAATCTCATTTAATTCCATACCGGGATTATACGAGGAGATTGTTGACGTTCTTCGCCAAGGTGAAATTGCATCATGTGCCGAGAGAAGAGAACCCTTTAGCAGATGCTTTGGCTACTCTGGCTGCCTTGATTAAGGTACAATGGTGGAATCAGTTCCCAAGTGTTGAGGTGAGACGTCTGGATAGACTGGCTTATGTGTTTGCTGTTGAAACAGCGCCTGATGATGAAAAGTCGTGGTACTATGACATTAAGCGCTATCTAGAAACCCAAGAATATCCTGAGGGAGCATCTAAAAAGGACCGAAAGACTCTACGAAGGTTGGCCATGGTGTTCTATCTGAACAAGGATGGGGTTTTGTACAAGCGGAATTTTGATTGGGTTTTGCTCAGGTGTGTTGATGATAAAGAAGCAAGCCAATTGATGAAAGAAGTACACGAGGGGCCGTTTGGTACCCATGCCAGTGGGAATGCAATGGTGAAGAAATTGTTAAGAGCTGGGTATTATTGGATGACAATGGAGGTCCAATGTTTCAATTTCGTGCGGAAGTGTCATAAATGCCAGATTTATGCTGACAAGGTGCACGTGCCTCCAAATCCGTTGAGCTTGATGTCGTCTCCGTGGCCGTTTGCTATGTGGGGCATTGATATGATCGGAAAGATCGAGCCTACGGCTTCGAATGGGCACCGGTTCATATTAGTGGCTATTGATTACTTCACCAAGTGGGAGGAAGCAGCCTCTTATGCCAACGTGACGAAACAGGTTGTTGCCAGATTTCTGAAGAGAGACATCATTTGCAGATATGGGGTTCCCGAAAGAATCATTACTGATAATGGTTTTAATCTGAACAATAAGATGATGGCAGAGTTGTGCCGAGAGTTCAAGATTGAGCATCACAATTCTTCTCCTTATCGTCCGAAGATGAATGGGGCGGTTGAGGCAGCCAATAAGAATATTAAGAAGATTGTGCAGAAGATGGTCGTGACCTATAAGGATTGGCACGAGATGTTGTCGTTTGCATTGCATGGGTATCGTACCTCGGTGCGTACGTCTACTAGAGCAACGCCATTCTCGCTTGTGTATGGAATGGAAGCCGTGCTACCAGTTGAGGTTCAGATTCCCTCTTTGAGAGTCCTGATGGACGTGAAATTTCAAGAGGTTGAATGGGTAAAGACTCGATATGAAGAGTTGAGCCTGATCGAGGAAAAGAGGCTGGCAGCCATTTGTCATGGGCAGTTGTACCAGCAGTGGATGAAGCGTGCTTTTGACCGAAAGGTGCGACCTCGTGTGTATCACGTAGGAGATCTGGTATTGAAAAGGATCCTTCCTCCTCAAAATGATCGTAGGGGCAAGTGGACACCCAATTATGAAGGTCCATTCGTGGTCAAGAAGGTTTTCTCTGGCGGAGCCTTGTTGTTGACGACCATGCATGGCGAGGATTTTCCATCCCCTATGAATGTGGACGCAGTTAAAAAATACTTCGTGTAAGAGACCCACTGGACGAAAAGAATAAAATAGTCCAGGCAAAAATGGGCATCCCAGCGAACCGAAAAAAAGAAAATAAAAGGGTTCGGGCAAAAATTAGGGATAAAAAAAGAAAAAGTGTACACCCGGCAAGTCGAAAACCCCACAAGGGAGGCTTGGGCAAAAAAGGGTATCCCGGTGGGCTGAAAACCCGAAAGGGAGGTCCAGGCAAAAGAGGGATTGAAACGAACAACTGCGTCCAGCATGATCGTTTGTGTTTTGAATACGACAAGTGGATAATCCCCGATAGGGATCGGTCGGAAGCGTCTTGTTCAGAAGGCAGAGAGCACGGAGAGTCTTGAGGACATATGGGGTATAACCGAGTTAGAGCTCGATGAGATCACGGGTTCACATTGCCATTAGGATAGATTTTTCCTTTTATGCGCAATTACCTCTTTTCAGGAATTGCTTCCTGTGTATCGATCAGTTTTGAGCCACACCTTTTTCAATCAATAAAATGCATATTCAGTCAAATAATTTTGTTTTTTGTTTTCATGACCGTTTTGATTGCAAAAACATCCGTTTATTTTGATAAAGAATATTTTCATTTTGAGACATACAGGTCCCTTCCAATGCATGTGTACAAGATTGAAAACTTGAAATCTTATTCGGAAGGTTGAGTGACCCAGGTGTTGAAATTTTGGCACGCCTGGGGCACGTTTTTATCTAACGATCTCTTTTGCAGGTGCTGTTAGATATTTTCACTCACTTACAGGTTGTGATGCGGAGCCTTTTGACAAAAGATCCCCGTGGAGTCCAATCAGGGACAAGGGATTGAAGAATGGTGAAAAGATGGCGGAAGAACGTACGACGATCCTGGAGGGTTAATCAAGAAGACTCTTCAAAGTCTGAGGACTGGAAAGTTTGTATGAATCCAGGGAGTTCGATCTCCGTGGAGTATGGAGAAGGCGAGAATGCAAGGTGATGAATCAGAAAAGTCCAGACGAGCCTAGGAGCTCTCAAAAGTGGAAAGCTGACACTGGAGTTAAATGGTGAATACCAGGGTTCGACGAGTCGACAGGTGTTTTGTGCCAGACTTTCCTTATTTCCCCAAGCAGAGTCGGGATTGTTACCTCCCCAGCAGATTCAAGGTCTGTGTCTTCCCTAGCAGAGTCGAGATTGTTATCTCCCCAGCAGTTTCGAGACTGGTATTTCCTCAGCAGCCAGGCCTGAAGGTTGCTATTTCCCCAGTAGAGGTTTCTGTTGGTAGCTGTTTCCCCTAGCACGGCGGAGCTTGTTAGTTTCCCCCAGCAAGTCGAAGATTGTTGTTTTCCCCGCAAAGTGTGTTGGTGGTTTCTTCCCCAGCGAGGTCCCCAAGCGGATCGCGTTCAGTGGAGGTCGTCCCTAGTGAGGGTGGTCCTTTCCCCAGCAGTAGTGCTATTCCCCAGTAGGGTGGAGATTGGAGCGTTAGCAAATTCCTCAGCAGAGTGCCTCGAGCTCCCCAGAAGAGTCCCTTGAGGGGATACTTTTTATGCATTCATCATTTAGATAAGCATAGCTATTGCATAGCTAATTGCGTAGCATTTCCATGATTATGGAGCATTGCGCTAAAAAAAATCATGCATCATCATTGCAAGCTTAAACTAGTCTCAAGTCGTGGTTACTATTTGAGGATTGGTTTCGCCAGATGGTGAAGATGTTACTCTGAGGAGTTCGGCATCGTGATTCTGAATCAACAGTATTCCCTAGTAGTGTGATATTGGAGGAAGAGTTTCTGTCGGACGGAGATGGAAATAAAAAAAAACAAGAGAAGTTTTGGGGTTCAAGAAAAGCAAAGAAAAGAGAAAGAGAATAATCCCCAGCTGAGAGCAAATTGTTCGTTCACCGTGGATTGAGTAGGGATGGCATGCTCATGGCTTATTATCCCCAGCATGAATTGTTGACCCGCGGGCCGTCTCATTCATCACTTTTCCTTATTTCTACCGATGCTGGCAGGCAAGAAATTTTCCGATATTCAGATCGAAGAAGTTTCTGACGATCAGGTCGAAGCACTCGTGGCACTCAGGCCAATTTTCCGATATTCAGATCGAAGAAGTTTCCGACGTTCAGGTCGAAGTACTTGTGGCACTCAGGCCAGTTTCCGATATTCAGATCGAAGAAGTTTCCGACGATCAGGTCGAAGCACTTGTGGCACTCAGGCCAGTTTCCGATATTCAGATCGAAGAAGTTCCCGACGATCAGGTCGAAGCACTTGTGGCACTCAGGCTAGTTTTCCGATATTCAGATCGAAGAATTTTTCGAAGATCAGGTCGAAGCACTTGTGGCACTCAGGCCAGTTTCCGATATTCAGATCGAAGAAGTTTCCGACGATCAGGTCGAAGCACTTGTGGCACTCAGGCAAGTTTTCCGATTTTCAGGTCGAAGAAGTTTCCGACGTTCAGGTCGAAGCACTTGTGGCATTCAGGCCAGTTTCCGATGATCAGATCGAAGGAGTTTCTGACGTTCAGGTCGACGCACTTGTGGCATTCAGGCCAGTTTTTCGGTAGTCAGACCGAAGTGGTATTCAGACCAAAGCGGCATTCAGGCCAGTTTTTCGGGCATTCAGGCCAATCTCTCGGTGTTCAGACTGACATCAATACTCCCAGATTCTGATGCTCAGTATTCAGACTGATGAGCGGCGTTCAGGCCATGGTGATTCCTGTGTTACCATTTATTTTGGTATCCGGGTCAATATTCCTTTTCGGTATTCAGGCCGACTTTCTCCGTACCAGACGGATTCTTCTTTTGAGATTGCTTCTCTGCCGATTCTGACAGGCATTGTTAATTATTTTCCCAACGGAGTGCAAATTGTTCGTCTGTTCTTGGTATTCAATCACTCTTCACCCTGATCATCTGAAAGCCGAGGTTGTTCATATCGACAGGTTCACAGTGGATTGAATAGGGGCAGCTGTAACACCTCAAAATTTGCCCTCCTCTTCTTGGGACTAGTTTAGCATATTGCATTTCATATTTAGGGCATTAGTCATTGCATATTGCATATCATGTGATAATAAACAAGTCATCCTCCTAAGTCTTTCTCAGAAGATGGAGAGGTTAAGAGATTCAAGTTTGAGGGTCTTATTGAATTGATCACCAACCATTTGAGGGTTTGTGTTTCAATTAGGATTTTCTTGGTTCCTCAAGGAGGTTGAGTATTATCTTGTTGGTAAGGATATTTCATCATCATCATGGTTTTGTCATCCTCAAGGTTTCAGAATTCATGCTCATGTTCCTTGAAATTAGGGTTTTGACCTCTGGTCAACCCTAATCATTGCCATTCTTCCAATCAGGAATTTTCAAAGAGATGAGGTTATTTCTTGGGGTGAAGATCATATGATCATTCTATTGAGCTTATATAAGCTAGGGTTTCATTTTGGAGCCATTTCCTCAAGTGTTAGAGGCTCAAGTTGATCAGAGCATGTTCAAGTCATTTGAGGACCTAGAAAGTCAACTGAGGGCTAGGAGGTGGAGAAATGGTTTGAGACACTGCATTCATGTCCCAAAGAGGCTTATTCATCATGTCAAATGCATGTCTTAAAGAATTTGAGGTCAGATCAAAAGTTTCCAAAAATGGAAAGTGATCTGTAATTGAAAGTTTCCAAAAATGGAAAGATTTTGATCCAAATTCAACTTGATCTTACATCATCAAAGAAGCTTCAAATGAAATGTTGTCCAACATGAAAGTTGAATATCTTCCTCTCCCATTTCTAAAAAGTCCAAGATCATGAGTTTATGATGAATGGTTGAGGAGATATGATCAAATCATTGCCAAGTGTACTTGAAACTTCAAAAGGCCATAACTTTTGGCTCATAACTCCAAATGGAGTGCCTCTTTTTGCATATTTCTTGTCATGACATGTATTTTCCAAATCATTCATTACATGGCATGAAATTTCATTATATGATCATTTGCACATTCATGACCATTTTGGCGGGAAATTTACAAATTTGAATTTGGTGCATCATGGGAACAAAATACCATTGCCAACATGTGCATGGAGTGATTTTAAGTGAATTTAAGCTCCCATTTGGTACTGTTCACGTATGCATTTGCATGGCACCACCAATTTTCCAAAATTTGTCATACACCTTATTTTTGCCTAATCCTAATTAATTCATGACTAATTGTGATTTGGATGTAATTAACACATGGTATATAAGGCAAACCTTAACAGAATTGCTCATAATCTCAAATTCTAGATCTAGATCTCATTTTCCCTCCAAATTTTTTCTTCTTCCAAATTCAAAAATTCTTCAAAGAACACTTGATTTTTATTGCATATTCTGCTTTCTTGATCCTCAATTAGTAGAATTCAAGCCAATGATTGAAGAAATTGGTGAAGAATCAAGCAATTCCATACATGAACATGAACATGGAGTTTTGAAGATCTAGCTAGATCCAAGCCATTCCAAGAGTTGATTTGTGCTTCAGAAGTGATAACAAGGTTGATAGAAGAGATTTGGATGCTGCTAGACACTTGAATCCACTACTGCCATTGTTGGAGCTTCAAGAGGTCAAATTTTCGCATCTCTTAATTCTTATTTTTATGTGCCTAAACTTGTAGATCCTTGCTTGCTGATTAATCTGGTATAAAATTCATGAAAAACGGATGAGAAATGCATGAGATACGTGAGTTTAAAGTTTTGTATGCAAAGATGTTTTTGATCGATTCTTGAAATTCATGATGATTTAGACTGAAATAGTGGTGGATTCTTGATCTACATAGCGAGGCGAGTTGAATGATGTATTTACTTTTAAAAACTGCAACAACAAAAAAAGTGCCCGTGGTACTGTTCACCACCGTCTCAAGGTAGGAGACGGTGGTTTCCACCGTGCGTGAACAGTAGCAGCGCCATTCTGGTTCAGCTAGGGCAAGGCGTGTGAAACGACGCCGTTTCAGTCCAGCGAGCGTTACCTCGCTTCGATTCTTCCTGAAGCGCGTTTGCATTTTTCATTTTAATTTCCAGGCCTAAACCCAAAACGACTGTGTTTTGGTGCTCCTCCCTCCTCACTTCGATTCCGGCTGGCTGCATTTTTTTTAAACTTAGTTCATTTTACCATTTCCCTCCATAATATCATGTACATGTGTTACACTTTATTTCAACATTTTCATCCAACTTTGAAAAATCATAACAAATTGAAAAATGATCCAATTAATTCCAGATTTTTTTCTACATGATCATGTGTTTGCCTAGTATTTTATGGTGTTGATTTTATGATTTTACCATGTCTGGATTTTTAATTATGTTGAATTGATTGAACATGTACACAATTATGCCATGCCTCATTCAAACTATTGTGAAATGCTCATACATTGGCCAATTGACTTGAAATTTAGTACACTGATTTCTAACATGATGATTGACCTTTGAGGCTTGGTTTGGTATTTTTCTCATTTTTCATTTCTGTTTTAGGCACATGATTGTATGGTGTGACAATGTGTGTCACACAATTTGATGTTGGTCTTCTCCATTTTCATTGTCTTATCAATTGAGCTCCTCTGTTTATAATTTTTGGCATGATGATTGTGTTGGATATGTTGTATACTCATGAAAATTTCCAGAATTGTTTGAGTCATTTCTGATTTAATATGGAATTTTGATTCTTCATGTCCAAGTGTGATCACCTTGTGTACCTTTTGCCTTATCTTGTGCAATTGATGACTTTGCTTGATGATTTTGACTTGGTCCTTTTTAGGACATGTTCTTGATTGAATGTAGTTGCTTCATGTTGAATATCAAGTTTTGTTTTGACTTTTTTCTCTACCTTTGACCCTAGGCTTTGCCCTAGGGGTTTGTACTCACATTTGAGCTTTGAATTTCAGGTTCAAGCATTCATCTCCATGATTGATGTTGCCTCATCATTTGAGCTTGGCTATTTGCTATGTTTGCTAACCTTTGGTTCTTTTATAGGTCCTTTGGTGAATCACTTGAGTGTTTGCCTTATGGCTTACATGTTGTACATATTGGGATTGTCTGTCTGTTGTTATCTGTTAGCTGTTGGTTGTTTGTCTGAGTATCCTTCTGATGTTTTAGATTTTCTTACAGGTACTTTAGCCACTTTAACTCATTCTTTGAGTTACTTTGCTTTGCTTGTGGTTGGCATACCACTTAGGTAACTTCCTTAACTCCATGTAGTCTGGAAGACCTGTCATGTTATTTTGGCAGGCACCTGTCTGAAGCCCTCCTTAAGAGGCAATGTTTGTGCTTGTTTATCTTTGTGCCTTGTACATGTAAAGACCTCCTAAGTGAAGAGGCATTGGCAGACAGAAGGGATGTGCAATCCATCCCCTGCTATTCAGTTGAGTCTTTCATCTTGCTCGCACTACGTGCTGATGCATTTTGAATAAACACCCAAAATCTTGTATATAGAGTCAGTCATGTGGAGTAGAGTTCCCCATTCTGGACTCCCACTCCTTCATTGTTTGAAGCTCACCCAGGCCTGGGTTAAGAGCTATGAGGTCTTACCCTCATTACCTTTTCATCTGCTTCACCCTAACTCTCAATGTTAGGGTTAAGAGCTCAAAACACCCATAACAGAACTGGCTTGTTTGTCGAGGTTGATTTGACCCCTTGACTAAAGCCCAGCCTTGTATGAGCCGCTTGTCTGCATATAGTGTGTGTGCTTGTTCTCTTGTGCTTGTGTTTGCTTATTTGCTGTTTAGGCTAGCTTGCTCCCTGTGCGAGTTAGGTGCTGATTAGAGGCCTCAACATAGGGATTATATACATGACAACTTCTAGGCTCGAGTCGTAGTCTCCCTAGTAGTCGGTTATCTCCCTAGTCTCTGGTTAGGATAGAAGTTTTTCCCTGTTAAGGGGAACTACGTCGCCCTGATCCTCATACCAGATGAGGTACGTAGGCAGGAGATCGCATGAGATCTCTCCGGGCACCCTTTTCCTTTTTGCGTGTGTTTTGCTTGATAGCTATCAGGCTCGAGTTCCCGACTCCCTGTTAGTCTGTGTGTGCATCCTTTTTCTTTTTCAACCCTTCTGCTTTGTGTGTATGTTGGGAGTCTGATGTAAGCCCAACGATTAGCATTCGGTTTCCCGTCTGTGTTGTTTATTTGTGGAGTTTGATGTAAGCCCAGCGATTGGCATTCGGTTTCCTGTTTGTGTTTCTTTCGTTCGGAGTCGGACGTAAGGCCAGCCATTGGCCGTCTGTTTCCATTTGTGCGTTTCTTTTGACGTCTCAGCGTCTTTGTGTTGTGTTTTGTTTTGGCGTGCGTTAGCCGAACTACGGTAGCTCTGATTCTCATTCCAGATGAGATACGTAGGCATGGGATGCGATATCCTAGCGAGCCCGTTCCCCTCTTCTTCCATCTGTGTGTTGTTCCAGTGTGTGTGCATTCTTTGAGCAGTTATTTAGCAACCTTATTCTATTCTTCTGAGCGTGGATCCCGTCGAGTACGACGGACGTGAGGGGTTCTAATACCTTCCCCTTGCGTAACTGACTCCCGATCCTTGTAATCTCCGGTCGTAAGACCATTTCCTTTCCAGGTTTAATTCGAGCGTTTCCTTTCCCTCCTTTTGGGATAAATAACGCACGGTGGCGGCTCTGTTTATTTTTTTTCCCGCCGGTTGTTTTTCTCGTTGCGACACAAAGCAATTCAATTGATCTTTGATCAAGATGAATTTGATTTGAATCAAAGAAGGTTAATCCCCTCATATGTCAAGGCTAACCATCAATCATTAACTCATTGGTCAAAAAGAAAAAGAAGAAGAAGAAGAAGATGGAAATGGAATGTACATAATTGAAATTCAAATAACATAACCAACACACATTGATCAAACATGGATAGAATCAACCTCAATCAATGGTAAACAGAAGTGAGATGAAGCTTAGAAGTCAAGAAACAATAAAAAATTTTTGGTATTTTTTGGAATTAAAATAATACTTGAATTAAAAAAAACAAATAAAGGTCAAACTTCAAATCCAATTCAAATCAACTCGGAAAAGTCCAATTGGATCATCATAAGTCTAATAAGGTCAAACAAGGTTTGACAAAAAATTTCATCATTTTTTGAAAACAGAAACTAATTTTAAACAATTAAAAATGAAGAAAAACATAACATAATTGAACTAAAATCTCAAATAAATCTCAAATCAATTAAGAAATTGATGAGAATATTTTTCATAGATTCATCATCATCCAAAGATGTTAAGAAAATATTTTTGGCATTTTTGAATATTGAAAAGTATTTTAAATGAATTAAAAATAACCAGAAAAGAAATAATTCACAAAAAATATTAAATGGAGTCACAAAAATAATTAAAAATCATTTTTAGAAACTAGAATTCAAGAGAAAATTTATGAAATTGGTCCCATATTTTTGTGATTCAAAATAAAGAAGTTATGAATTTTTAAAATAAAATGGAATAAAAGAAATTAAAATGGAAATTCAGAAAATAGCAAAAATCCACAGCGCTTGGATCTTGGTTCATTAATTGACGTGGCACATCAAACGGCCAGGGAATGCGCGTGCATGGAACACTTGAGTCAATAGCAGAGCACAGGGCATTTAAAATAGTCAATCAAACCAAGAGCCAAGATTAGATCTGAAGCAATGGATCCAAGGGCCAGGAACTCATCCACGTGGGGACGGTGGTGGAAACCACCGTCTTCTCCGGTGAACCTCACCATTTTCGGCCAGAGTTGCAGGTTTTACAACCTCAACCAAAATTCACGATCCATACATCATTCGAAAGCTGGGGTGATGTACATCATGTAACACCCTGATAAAATATGATAATTATTTAATTTAAGTTAATAGAATATTTATTAATTTAATTAAATAATTGGAATATTATTGGATTATTATTATTGGAATAATAAAGTTGGAATATATATAAAGGATTCCATTTGGTAAAAAGGGTTTTTCACGTGAAAACCAGAGAAGCGACAGAAAGTGAGAAAAGGGCAAAGAGGAAGAGCAAGAGGACAGGGGTTGAAGAAGGGAAAAGCTTGAAGTAAAGGATTGTCGGATTAACTCAGGTAAGGGGGGTTTATCGTCGTTTAATGGGTATTATGGGTTAACATGTAATGGGTAGTAATAAGCCATTGAATTGACCCTAATTGGGATGAGGAATGCTGTAAATGGTGATGAATAAGTTATGTTAAAACTGTAATTGAATCTATATGTGGGTGAATCGTAAATTTCTGGACGTGTAGCTTTTTACGGAATTGAAATCGGAGGTCCGGAAGTCCTCCGACGGCGAAAAATGCGGGGGATTCTGCATTCTGTTCGTGTTAGCGCAGGAACAGCTTTCTGTCTTGCGTTAACCGGTTAACCCAGGGTGTTAACCGGTTAACACTGTTATGAATTATGAGAAATTGTTGTCTGTCTTGCGTTAACCGGTTAACCCAGGGCGTTAACCGGTTAACACTGTTAAAATTGCCAGAAAGCGTGTTCTGTGTTGCGTTAACCGGTTAACCCAGGACGTTAACCGGTTAACACTGTTTGAAATGTGAAAAAATGATATTTAAATAGTGTGTACGTTCTGGAATGGAATTGTGTGTACACATTTGATGATTGGCCTATATGGGTGAATGATATACTGATGTATGATATAATAGGGATCATTTCCCATTGTTTTGAGCAGTATAGGTATTAGTAGAGTGTGCTAATACTGTGATTTATTATTTGGCATGATATGAATATGATTCTGTGATACATATGCTGATGATGTGTGATGGTATGCATAATGCTGTGAATGTATCTATTATGTATGCAATTGTGAATGGACTGTTTATGGCTTAGAGTGTGAGCATATGTCCATTGTGGATTGTTGTTGATGTTGCATGCTAGGTGATTTAGCGTGCATAGTATGGCCTTTATGGTGGTAGCTAATTCCCATGGTGAGGAATTAGTGAGTGAGTTATTGTGGATTGTTGTTGATGTTTGCATGCTAGGTGATTTAGCGTGCATAGCATAGCCCTTGGGGTGGTAGCTAATTCCCATGGTGAGGAATTAGTGAGTGAGTCACTAGGTCTCAAATGAGTGGGACTAGTGAGCTTGGTAGCCGTATCTGGGTTGGATCGGTGAGGTTGAACTATGTGTTCACGAATAGTCGGTACCGCATGCATGGAGTCTCATTGCATAATGTATGTATGGCGTATAATATGAATGGATGTATTCCAATATTATACGTGTGTTTTGTGTTGTGTTGTGTTGAGTATGATTATGAGTTGATGTTGCCGTTGCTGAATGTGTGATATGATTAGGGTGATGAAATGTGTTAATTTACTTAGCATTACATGATATTTTATAATGCTTATTATATCGATTGAGGAACTCACCCTTACAACTATGTTTCAGGTAACGAGCAGTGATTGAGTAGAAGCTAGTGCTTGGAGTCTAGTGTAGTTCCTTAGTGGGTCATGCTCTGGTAGATGTAACATCGGGATGGGATGTTTTACTTTGTTTTCATTTTGGTTGTTGAACAACTTTACATGTAATGTGTTACATGGTTTGCATGATTGATTTGATCTCTATCCGCTGCGTATTGTGCGATGTTTTATTTTGATTAATAAATGAGCATGACAAGTTATTATGGTGAATGGTGTGAAGTGTCAAGTGTGACACCCTTAAATTGCATATCTACTCTGATTTATATTTTGTTGAATTAATTAATTATTGGGGTATTTTAGAAGGGTGTTACATTAGTGGTATCAGAGCATAGTCGGTCGAGTCGAGTCGTAATTATTCTGTTTCCCTGTATGTGATAGGTGTTATGTAACCCTATCAGTACTTATTGTTTTAGCTTGTTGGATTAACTCAGAATAGAGATGGCTGGAAGAGGTAGAGACGATGCTGCGATTGTTGAGGCTCTGGGTATGCTAGCTGGAGTACTTGGAGGGAATTCGAATGTTGTGGGATTAGGAGCTGCTCGTCAACTGAGTGAGTTCCAGAAGAACAATCCTCCAATGTTCAAGGGAGCATACGATCCAGATGGTGCTCAGAAGTGGTTGAAGGAGATCGAGAGGATCTTCCGAGTGACTGAGTGTGCCGATAACCAGAAGGTCAGGTTCGGTACGCATATGCTATCAGAGGAAGCAGATGATTGGTGGGTTGCTGCCCGTACTGAGTTGGAAGCTGCTGGGAGTGCTGAGATCACTTGGGCGGTGTTCAGAGAGAGATTCCTGAGGAAGTACTTTCCAGAGGATGTCAGAGGAAAGAAAGAGATAGAGTTCTTAGAATTGAAGCAGGGCAACCGGTCTGTTACTGAGTATGCTGCTAAGTTCACAGAGCTGTCGAAGTATTACACTCCCTATGATGAGGCAGTAGCGGGTGGGGCAGAGTTGTTTATGCTGTTAGCGACTTTGGAGGCTAAAGATAAACTGGTGATTTGCGATCTAGCCGTGGTGTGTGATTTTCCTGAAGAAGTGAATGAATTACCGCCAGAGCGTGAAGTTGAGTTCTCGATTGATTTGGTACCTGGTACTAGGCCGATATCGATGGCTCCGTACCGTATGTCTGCTGTTGAGTTAACTGAATTGAAGAGTCAGTTGGAAGATCTATTGGATAAGAAATTTATTTGTCCGAGTGTGTCACCGTGGGGTGCACCAGTGTTATTGGTTAAGAAGAAAGAAGGTACTATAAGGTTGTGTGTGGACTACAGGCAACTGAATAAAGTGACGATCAAGAATCGGTATCCTTTGCCGAGGATTGATGATTTGATGGATCAGTTGGTTGGTGCGAGTGTGTTCAGCAAAATAGATTTGAGATCGGGGTATCATCAGATACGTGGGAAAACTGAGGATATTCAGAAGACTGCTTTCAGAACAAGGTATGGACATTATGAGTATTCTGTAATGCCTTTTGGTGTGACTAATGCGCCTGGGGTATTTATGGAGTATATGAATAGGATTTTCCATCCGTACCTAGACAAGTTTGTTGTGGTGTTTATTGACGATATTTTGGTGTATTCGAAATCTGAAGAAGAGCATGCTGAACATTTGAGAGTGGTTTTAGGAGTTCTACGAGAAAAGAAGTTATTTGCTAAACTGTCCAAGTGTGAATTTTGGTTAGAAGAGGTTAGTTTTCTTGGTCATGTGGTTTCAAGAGGTGGTGTTGTTGTTGATCCTTCTAAGGTAGAAGCGGTATCTAAGTGGGAAGCTCCGAAGTCAGTTTCTGAGATAAGGAGTTTTCTTGGACTTACAGGTTATTATAGGAAATTCATTGAGGGATTTTCTAAGTTGGCGTTACCGTTGACGATGTTGACTAGAAAGGGGCAAGCGTTTGTTTGGGACTCAAAATGTGAAGAAGGTTTCCAAGAGTTAAAGAGAAGGTTAACTACTGCTCCTATTCTGATATTACCGAGTCCGTCAGAACCATTTGAGGTTTACTGTGATGCTTCATTGTTGGGTTTGGGTGGTGTTTTGATGCAGAATAAGCAGGTTGTAGCTTATGCTTCGAGACAACTGAAGGTTCATGAGAGGAACTATCCGACACACGATTTAGAGTTGGCAGCTGTGGTATTTGTTCTGAAGTTATGGAGGCATTACTTGTACGGGTCAAGATTTGAGGTTTTCAGTGACCATAAAAGTTTAAAGTATTTGTTTGATCAGAAAGAGCTGAATATGAGACAGAGGAGATGGTTAGAGTTTCTGAAGGATTATGACTTTGGTTTGAATTACCATCCGGGTAAAGCAAACGTAGTGGCTGATGCATTGAGTCGGAAATCATTGCATATGTCTATGTTAATGGTTAAGGAATTGGATTTAATTGAGCAGTTTAGAGACTTGAGTTTGGTGTGTGAGAGTACTCACAATAGTGTTAAATTGGGAATGTTGAAGTTAACGAGTGGTATTCTGGATGAGATTAGAGAGGGTCAGAAATCCGATGTGCTTTTGGTTGATAAGTTGACTCTAGTGAATCAAGGTCAAGGTGGTGAATTCAGAGTTGATGAGAATGGTGTTTTGAAATTTGGTAATCGGGTGTGTATTCCGGATGCTACCGAACTTAAGAAGAGTATTCTTGAAGAAGGACATCGTAGTGGCCTGAGTATTCATCCTGGGGCTACGAAGATGTATCATGATTTGAAAAAGTTATTTTGGTGGCCGGGAATGAAAAGAGAAATTGCGAGTTTTGTTTATTCTTGTTTGACTTGTCAGAAGTCAAAGATTGAGCATCAGAAGCCGTCTGGGCTAATGCAACCGTTGGCTATTCCAGAGTGGAAGTGGGATAGTATCAGTATGGATTTTGTTTCGGGTTTACCGAGGACAATTAAGAATTTTGAAGCTATTTGGGTGATTGTTGACAGATTGACAAAATCGGCTCATTTCATTCCGATCAGAATGGATTATCCGTTAGAGAGATTAGCTGAGTTGTATATTGAGAAAATTGTAAGTTTGCATGGTATTCCGTCGAGTATTGTTTCGGACAGAGATCCTAGATTTACATCGAAGTTCTGGGAAGGTTTGCAGAGGGCTTTGGGAACTAAGCTGAGATTGAGTTCTGCATATCATCCGCAGACTGATGGTCAGACTGAGAGGACGATTCAGTCACTGGAGGATCTTTTGAGGGCTTGTGTTTTGGAAAAGGGAGGTGCTTGGGATTGTTATTTACCTTTGATTGAGTTTACCTACAACAATAGTTTTCATTCGAGCATTGGTATGGCACCGTTTGAAGCTTTGTATGGTAGGAGATGTCGGACACCTTTATGTTGGTATGAGTCCGGTGAGAGTGTTGTGGTTGGACCGGAGATTGTTCAACAAACTACGGAAAAGATTAAGATGATTCGGGAGAAGATGAGGATTGCTCAGAGTCGTCAGAAGAGTTATCACGACAAGAGGAGGAAGTCACTTGAGTTCCAAGAGGGAGATCATGTGTTTCTTCGTGTTACTCCGATAACTGGGGTTGGTCGAGCTTTGAAGTCGAAGAAGTTGACACCTCGATTTATTGGTCCTTATCAGATTTTGGAGAGGATAGGGGAGGTAGCCTATCGTGTCGCTTTACCGCCGTCACTTGCGAATTTGCATGAGGTTTTTCATGTGTCTCAGTTGAGGAGGTACATTCCTGATCCGTCGCATGTGGTCCAAGTAGATGATGTACAGGTGAGAGATAACCTGACTGTTGAAACATCACCTATGAGGATCGAGGATCGAGAGTTGAAGTAGTTGCGGGGTAAAGAGATTTCTTTGGTAAAGGTAGCTTGGGGAGGACCAGCAGGTGGCAATGTGACTTGGGAACTTGAGAGTCAGATGAAGGAGTCTTATCCAGAGTTATTCGCTTGAGGTATGTTTTCGAGGACGAAAACTCTTTTAGTGGGGGAGAGTTGTAACACCCCGATAAAATATGATAATTATTTAATTTAAGTTAATAGAATATTTATTAATTTAATTAAGTAATTGGAATATTATTGGATTATTATTATTGGAATAATAAAGTTGGAATATATATATAGGGTTCCATTTGGTAAAAAGGGTTTTTCACGTGAAAACCAGAGAAGCGACAGAAAGTGAGAAAAGGGCAAAGAGGAAGAGCAAGAGGACAGGGGTTGAAGAAGGGAAAAGCTTGAAGTAAAGGATTGTCGGATTAACTCAGGTAAGGGGGGTTTATCGTCGTTTAATGGGTATTATGGGTTAACATGTAATGGGTAGTAATAAGCCATTGAATTGACCCTAATTGGGATGAGGAATGCTGTAAATGGTGATGAATAAGTTATGTTAAAACTGTAATTGAATCTATATGTGGGTGAATCGTAAATTTCTGGACGTGTAGCTTTTTACGGAATTGAAATCGGAGGTCCGGAAGTCCTCCGACGGCGAAAAATGCGGGGGATTCTGCATTCTGTTCGTGTTAGCGCAGGAACAGCTTTCTGTCTTGCGTTAACCGGTTAACCCAGGGTGTTAACCGGTTAACACTGTTATGAATTATGAGAAATTGTTGTCTGTCTTTCGTTAACCGGTTAACCCAGGGCGTTAACCGGTTAACACTGTTAAAATTGGCAGAAAGCGTGTTCTGTGTTGCGTTAACCGGTTAACCCAGGACGTTAACCGGTTAACACTGTTTGAAATGTGAAAAAATGATATTTAAATAGTGTGTACGTTCTGGAATGGAATTGTGTGTACACATTTGATGATTGGCCTATATGGGTGAATGATATACTGATGTATGATATAGTAGGGATCATTTCCCGTTGTTTTGAGCAGTATAGGTATTAGTAGAGTGTGCTAATACTGTGATTTATTATTTGGCATGATATGAATATGATTCTGTGATACATATGCTGATGATGTGTGATGGTATGCATAATGCTGTGAATGTATCTGTTATGTATGCAATTGTGAATGGACTGTTTATGGCTTAGAGTGTGAGCATATGTCCATTGTGGATTGTTGTTGATGTTGCATGCTAGGTGATTTAGCGTGCATAGTATGGCCTTTATGGTGGTAGCTAATTCCCATGGTGAGGAATTAGTGAGTGAGTTATTGTGGATTGTTCTTGATGTTTGCATGCTAGGTGATTTAGCGTGCATAGCATAGCCCTTGGGGTGGTAGCTAATTCCCATGGTGAGGAATTAGTAAGTGAGTCACTAGGTCTCAAATGAGTGGGACTAGTGAGCTTGGTAGCCGTATCTGGGTTGGATCGGTGAGGTTGAACTATGTGTTCACGAATAGTCGGTACCGCATGCATGGAGTCTCATTGCATAATGTATGTATGGCGTACAATATGAATGGATGTATTCCAATATTATACGTGTGTTTTGTGTTGTGTTGTGTTGAGTATGATTATGAGTTGATGTTGCCGTTGCTGAATGTGTGATATGATTAGGGTGATGAAATGTGTTAATTTACTTAGCATTACATGATATTTTATAATGCTTATTATATCGATTGAGGAACTCACCCTTACAACTATGTTTCAGGTAACGAGCAGTGATTGAGTAGAAGCTAGTGCTTGGAGTCTAGTGTAGTTCCTTAGTGGGTCATGCTCTGGTAGATGTAACATCGGGATGGGATGTTTTACTTTGTTTTCATTTTGGTTGTTGAACAACTTTACATGTAATGTGTTACATGGTTTGCATGATTGATTTGATCTTTATCCGCTGCGTATTGTGCGATGTTTTATTTTGATTATTAAATGAGCATGACAAGTTATTATGGTGAATGGTGTGAAGTGTCAAGTGTGACACCCTTAAATTGCATATCTACTCAGATTTATATTTTGTTGAATTAATTAATTATTGGGGTATTTTAGAAGGGTGTTACACATCACCCCTATGACCTTAGTTTCCACTCAAGATCCCTATAGAGAGAGAAATCTGAGATGGAAAAATGAGGTGTTCAATCTGAACTTACTCAATTCACAAAACTAAAAGCACAAATCAATTGCCTCTCACATGAGGACTTCAGAGGTACCAACCAATACAAAAAATGCTCAATATCTAAAGAGATTCGAATGAAAACAGTTGGAGAATCAACCTTTGAAGTGCATCTTTTCAATGCTTGATCCACTCCAATTCTTCAATGCAGCTTGCTCTTGAAGTAACAAAGAAGCTAGGCTAAGGAATTGTAAGTCAAAGATCAACCAATGAAGTTCAAAATTGAACTTGAAAAATTGAGAGAAAAATCAGAATTCCTTTGAGTGAGGGTTAGGGATTCAAATGTGCAGAGCTTCAGGCGCCTTTAGGTTGAAGTTTGAAGTGAGTGAGGCATTCTATTTATAGCCAAGGCTGATGTAATGCATTAAGAAACTCGTGTGCATGTGAAGTTGGGTCCTCCATGCATGACCCTGTACAGGCGCATGTGAGGCCCAAAAGCAATGGCAATTGAGTGCTAAACATAAACTAAATGAAATTGGACGTGCAAATTGCAAAGTGTAAGCTTGTGCATGGAGTTTTATCATGGTATGCATAATTGAAACATAAACTTCACCTCTTCGAAAATGCCATTTGCAAAGTTGAAACATAGGCATGTGGGTAATGGTTGGAAAGGTCTTGAAATATGGAACAAATGTTATGTTGAACAAAAATCCATTTGGAGTTGGGAAAATATTGAAAACTGGCCATGAAGTTCAATGTACAAAACATGTATATGGAAATTTTGCCAAAATGGACCAACTTCAAGCCCTTCTGTTTCAATAATGAAAGATTCAAATGACAAAACCTCCAATATCAAAGTTGTATATATTTTCAAGGCAATCAATTTGGAATTCAATTTTTCATCATTTGGATTTTTTATGAGAAAGTTATGGACACTTGAAGTTGGAGTTTTTCACATTTCAATGGCTTTGGTCCAAAGTGACCTATAATGTTTTGTATTATCACATGTATTTCTTTTAGGATTATGAAATTTTGTCCAAGGTAACAATTAAAGAAGACATCTTAAACTTTCCAATTCATTTTGTCCCACCTCAAAATCATAAAAAATGAAGGAGTTAGGTCCTTGGGAAGTTGACCCAAAATTAGGGTTTCAGTCAAAATGACCTATAATGTTTTGAAATGAATGATGACCTTCCAAGTTTCAAATGAATTTTTGATGAACATGAAAAGTTGTTCATATGGTTCTTAAAAAAAAATTTTCTCTTGGGGTCATCTTCATTTGACAAACACATCAAAAGTTAGGTCTCAGTGGATTTCAAAATAGTCAGATGAATTGACTGATCAATTTCTCAAGTTCAAACTTCAAATCTTGATGAATAAATGATTGAGGACACCCACATGGGCTCATATATGCATAAAATAATGAATAAAATAACTTCTATTGATTTTATTTGATCATGGGTTGAGGTTGCTTCATGAGCAAGGCACAGTCAGTGCACAGTTGAATTAGGGTTTCCTTGGGAAACAATCCTCAAGCCCTTTGGTTTATCTTGATCAAATTGACAAATTGAGATACTTGGTAGGCATATATGATGATTGAGAGCTTTGGGAAACATTTTCATGCTTGCTTTCAACTTCATTTGGCCACTTCATTGAGCATAGGAGCCTCATAGGAGCCTTGGATCACATGATTGCTCAAGCTTCAAAACAAACAAAGTTATTGACATATTTTTGTGCTTTTGGTTAGTAAAAAAAATAATTAAAGCAATAATATACAATTCAAGCATGCTTGGTGGTTTCAAACCAACTCACACAAGTCCCAACCCTAGGGTTAAGAAGCCAAGATGCTATGATCCTTGAGGCAAATGCAAATGAGCAATGAGATGATGCCATGAGGGATCTTAGGGTCAAAATTAGGGTCTTACAGATGCCCCTATTTAAGGTCATTCTAGCCGGAGATATGAAGGTTAAAATCTTCGTCTCGACGAGGTAGAATGGGCTTAAATAATAACAAAGAGACGAATTTTGGTCCCTAAGAGATCTCATGATGCAAATGTATGTATGCAAAAGTTAATAATCTGTGGGGAGATATGTCCACAAAGGAAAAAGAAATCAGGAGAAACTGAAAATCCATATAAGTAATACACTCATAAATGGGACAAAGACTCTGGGGGACTTTACTGGGGAATAAAAGGGATAAAATGCGTGAGCAGGTCACAACTCAAAATTTGTTGGGAGACGCGAAGGGATTCCATGAAAATAAATCAATGGAAAGACTCGAGCTGACGCAAAGATGCATGTATTGGGGAATATGCCAATACAGCAAACTATCCACAAAGGATACATCGGATCAAAATCTGGACTCAGGCTGGGAATATCCACAAAGGACTCAGCTGAGGAAACAACAAATGAGGTATTACCAGTTACTGGGTAATAAACTCAATGAGACATGTGATCAAAACACCGGTATGAGGGTGAGAGAACAACACGCTCGGGGAGAATGAATATCTAAGACCGGTATAAGGGTGAGAGATATCAATCATCCCAAAAATATCTGAGGAAGGCCTAAAAAGGTATATTTCAACTCAGGAAAATCTGACTCCACTAGGGACAAAAAGTCATAATAGGGAGCAGAAAGAAGGAACACCGGGGATACCGATTACTGGGCATATAATAGGTGACCAACCAGGCGTGAATTGAGGAATATTTCCAAGACACTCATCATCCAAAGGGAGGGCTGAAAAAGCAAACTCGATTATAGGATGGACATTCGATTCTGTAAGGACATACGAATCTTACTCGACTGGGGAAGAACAAAGACTTCAACTGAAGAGTGCATGAGATATATTATCTATTACCGTCAGAGCATAGATAATATACTTGCATGGAAGATTATCCATAACCGGTTACCGGGTTAATAAAGGATAAATCGACCGAAAAGAAAGGATATCGGGATACCGGCTACGGGGTATAAAATGATGACCGATCAGGGGGAGAAACAATCATTACCAATCAAGGATAAATGAAAGATGACTCGCTGGGGATAAATTGCTTAATTAGAGCAATTATCCAAGAGATATATCACCGGTTACTGGGTGGTATAATCAGAAATGAAGGAATATCAATACCGAATATTGGATAAAGATAACCAACAAAGAGGGGATTACATCTACCAGATACTGGGTAGAAAACCACCAAGAGAGTACCTGTCATCTGTTAGGATGAACAAAATTAAGGGTTAACTCTGCAAAGGGAACGAAATGGGGTTTACAACTACCGGTTACTGGGTAGAAAACCACAGAAATAAGACTTACAACTACCGGTTACTGGGTAGAAGGCCACAACATCCGCTGGGGAGAGAATGAACAATTACTATTTACTGAGTAATCGATCACCTGAACTACAAGGAAGTGCAGGGAAAATAACAAGAGTAGTAAATCTAGGAACAAACTAGAGAAACACAATGAAACAAGACTCAACCCAATGAGGATATAACTCAGGGGAGTAATTCCATCCCAATACATATTTAGGGAGGAAACTGAAACAAAAATCATCCACGAGGACATAACTTAGTGGAGAATATGGAAGAAAAGATAAACACTTTCTGCCTATGGGGCTGACTCTATATGGAGATCAGACACAAACATCTGCTTGGGGAAATATGTATCACCAAATAGCAGGAGATAACAAACAAAGATATATGGCAAAGAATGCAACATGAATATCTGAATGTTAAATATTATGTATGTATATGTGTGGTTTATGTATGATTAATGCTGACAAACAGACAAATCTAACATAAACAGGTCCAAGAATCAATGGACAGACATCTGGTACAACATCTCAAAAGAGAAATCCAAGACCACAGGGGAAAATTCAATCTGGTGGGAGCAACAAATACCAGGAAACCAATCACCACTGAGGATCGAGCGAAGTCGCTGCCAGGGACAAAGACCACTGCTAGGAGACCAAGTAGGGTCACCGGGGATCAGAGACCGCTGTTGGGAATAAGAAAAGGATCACAACCACCAAAGCTGGGGATCTTCCAACAGTACGCAGAGACACGGATAGGATCAGTTAGAGACGAACTCTACTGGGGATCTTATCAGGGGATAATACAATTCCGTGGGGAACATCCTCCAAACAGAAGCACATCAAACAACATTCACTTCAATCCACTGAAGGAGCATCTCTGCTGCGGAGAAGGATAACCAGTCACTCTACCGGGAAGGAATCAACACATCTTCCTCGAAGTTCTAAAGCCAAACTAGGATTAGACAGAGCCTTAGCTGGGGAAGCTAAACACGAATAAGATCCACCGTAGAAGTAACTCTACTGGGGAAAAACTACGGAAAGATATGAAACTCTATGGGGAATAACCACCAAACAAAAGTTCTAATAACCATCACATTTCCTCATACTGCTGGAGAAACAAATCTCTGCCGAGGAGAAGAGACACCGCTTCGCCGGGGATAGAAAATAAACATTTTTATCACCCGCTCTGCTAGGAAGAAACTATCCGAGAAGGAGGAAATAACAACAAACAGGCTCCGATCAGGCAACTCCACTAGGGAAAGATTGTTGAACCGGGGATAACCTGTAGACGATCAGCTGGAGATAACCTGCTGGTGACCAAACTGGGGGAGTCTACTATGAACAACCCTGTTGAGGATGAGCGGTAGGCAAACCTACTGGAGATCAAGGTATGCGAATCCGCTGGGATAAGCTACAAACCAACTTGATGAAAATTCCCCTCATGTTGGGATTTCCTGCTCATCTCTGCGGGAGGTTTCCAATCACGATGAGGGAAGACCAACTTCCTCGAAAAGATAGCATATCAATTTATCAATCTATAAGGGATTTTAGGTCAATCCACTCAAGGGATGACAACCATATAATTGATAAAACACAGATGCTAGATCCAGACTCACTGGGGAGCTAGAAGACCGAGACCAAACTCCAGACTCTCTAGGGACTTTGGTGGCATATTACCTTCTTCTGCACTCGCTGAGGAGACAACCTGAAAGATGATGAAGAGGATACAAAATATGCTAGGAATATGAACAAATACCTTACCCTTTTGGAAATCATACTATCCTTGGGAGTGCACCGAAGATGTCTCAATTATCCTTTTCAGTCTTTTATGAATATTCACTTTGTTTAAAAACAGTTTATAAAAACTTTATTTGTTTAAAACAATGATATTTATCAATTAAAACATGCAAACATTTGTTGAGCAGAAACAAATAAGAGTGCAAAGAATTAGATAAATGCTCAAATTTATTTGATGGAATGGTAGTCTGCAAATGGCAAGACTCCATGGATCTTTACAAATTTGAAATTGGTGATATATATTGGAAAAAAGGCTACATTGAACATAATGACCATTTCTCCACCAACTTTGAATCCAATGTATTTGAAGCTTCAGTTGACGATGACTGAGCGAGATGTTAGACTATGGCACGGATCTAGAAGGGGGGTTGAATAGATCCCAATTAAAAAACTTGAGTCGGCGCTACCAATTAAAAATTGGTTTTGAAAAATTGTTTTAAGTGCGGAAGCGGCCGAGGAAAATTTTAGTCTAAAACGAACCGTTATTGGAAAACCGGATATGTGTTAAGCTAATGGATTAGAGATAAAGTGAAATACAAATCACTACACCAATTCCACAATCAATGATATGTTTCACTTACTAGGATTCCTAGTTCCAATGATCCAAATACCAAATTAAACAAGATACAAACTTAAGACAACTTTGGTTTAGACAAGTTTTCAAACACTTGGCGTGCATAAACACTCCAAGTGATATTTGTGTTGAGTAAGTAATTCAAATTAATCTAGTACAATATACTATTGTACTTTGGATACAAAAATAGAGTTTTAATCTCTTACTCAACTTATATCAATGTTTGGTAAAATTGCTTAAACTAAAATCACTTAATTTTTTAAGCTGAAAAACACTTATGCAGTAAATCAAAGAAGACAGAGATTTGATGAGGCAGTTCCCCCGCTGTCCTCGCTTCGGGGTATGTCTGCCCTCAATTCTAAACTTAGAATTGAGATGATTTAATTAGATATCACCTGTGAAATTTAACCGTTTATACAAGGATTGCAAAGCAAGTAAACAACAGAACTCCCAATGTGTTGAATGATGCTTCCTATCCTTGCTCCTTGATTCAAGATGAATCAAGACCTTCGATCGTTGTTGCTAGACCTCCGATTCCAACCCCTTTGTTGAAGAATCTTCCGTTCTTCAAACCCTCTACCCGGCTGATCTCAAACACAACGAATCGAACCCGAATCCTTCCCTTCAATATCACCGAATCCGCTACTAGACTGATGAAGACTTCCTCTTCTCAATCACCTTCGCTCAGTTGAATATTGGTGAAGCAATTCGTCCAAAAACCCCCAAACACAAACCGGCATTGGAGGACAAAACCCTAACGGTTTTATTCAAGAAAGAACCTGCCACAAGCTTCAACCCGAACCGGATTCTCCAATCTCAGCTTCGAACCTTATCACCTTTAACTGATCACGAAGCATACCAAAAATGGTTGTGTGTAGTTGATGTGTTGTGAAATGTTGAAGATGAAGATGATGAATCTTGGACACCTTTTTCACTCTTTCTTGTTTCCTTGAACACTTGAATTTAAATTGACAAATGTTAGTTGATAAAAGTGATTTGACTTCTATTTATAGTAACTAGCTTTCCAACCAAAATAATAGCTTTTCAAAGAGTAAAAAAAATACTCAGAAAACTGAGTTCACGCACGAGCGGTCGACCATAGGTCGGCGTGCACTGACCCGTGGGAAATGCGCCGACCCCTATGGTCGACTCAAGTGTTCCATGAGCTGACCCGTGGGAAATGCGCCGACCCCTATGGTCGACTCAAGCGTTCCATGAGCTGACCCGTGGCCAACTGAACTATGCCATGCGCTGACCTGTGGTCGACTCAAGCAAGTGTGCGCTGACTAGTAACCAACTGGGCTGAGTTATGCGCTGAGCCGTGAGCTATGCGCCGACCCTTATGGTCGACTCAAGGCCTTCAAATCTGCAAAAAAATCGTGTTTTGTGATTTTCATGCATTTCGTCATGATCACACTTTGTCCACATATGTTTTTAAGAATTATAACAGATTTAGATAAGCATAGGGAAGGATACGATAGGTGATGTATTGCATTTGTTTGTAGACATGGAATCGACAACGCCGATTCGTCCATGGTGGTCATTTGTCATCATCGAAACTTGTGATTGTATGTTGTTTGACACTTTGTCTTTACATACTCCCCCTTTTGATGATGACAACCTGTGCAAAACCAACGTGACAAACAGCATGCGGTACACTCCCCCTTTCTTTTGTAACCTAAGGCTATCTGCACAAAACGACTGTTAATTGTGTTGAACATTTTTGGCTGCCTGCTTTTGGACACTGATCTCCCCCTTTGACAACATCAAAAAGAGGCACAGAATGATTATACAACATAACAAAGAAATTTCACAAGAAATAACACAGAGAGATAATAATATCACACCAATATCATTTCTGAGTAATAGTCATTAATTAAGAACTACACATGAAAATAAACAAGCAAAACAGAGAACTGAATACATCCAAAATAACAATCAAACTACAAAGTGCATGGGAATGTCTATGTCCTAATGGCGGTGTCCTGGATGGTAACAAATGCCCGGGTTTTTGTAGGGGTCATCCAGAGATGATAGGTATTCGGTAACACCGTTCAGATGCTTGAGACTCTCGTCGATCGACCGTTCCTGACGTTCAAATGATGCCGAAAAGGCTGCATACCGGTCATTCAAGCTTGTAGAAAAGGTGTCGAGACGCTCATTTTGGGCTTGAAGTTGATCGTTAATATGAGCATAACGCTCATCTTGAGTTTGCATGAAGGACTGTTGAGCGATCTGCATATTGCGCATCATATCCAACAGTTCTGAAGAGTTTGCTTGCTGTGGAGGGGACGGAGGAGATTCTTCATCATCCTGGTGATACGGCCGGTAGAATTGACGTTGAGTTGACCAGCCCGTATTTTTCCAGTCACCCCAGCCACCCCAGCGTGGAACATCTTCTTCAGTTGAATGTGACTGCTGAGCCCAAGCGGAGTCGGAGTGGTCGTGAGTGTCAACGGGTGGAGGACTATTGTAACACCCTTCTAAATACCCCAATAATTTAATTAAAATAATAACATATCAATCAGAGTAATTATGCCCCGAAGGGTGTCACACAATCATTTCACAACATTTATCAAAATATCCTGTCATGCTCATTTATTAAATCAAAATAAGACTCTTTGCATAATTCGCAGCGGGTACAAACATCGACATTCAAATCATGTACTACATTACATGTAAAGTTGAATCAACAACTAAATTAAAACATAGTCAAACATTCCCTCCCGATGTTACATCTACCAGAGCATGACCCACTAAGGACGACACTAGACTCCATAGCACTAGCTTCTACTCAACTCACTGCTCGTTACCTGAAAAATAGATGTAAGGGTGAGTTCCTCAATCAATATAATAAGCATTGTAGAACAACATGTAATGCTAAGTAAATAACACATCAATTCACCCTAATCAGACTACGCACTCAGCAACGGCAATATCCATTCAAACATCATATTCAACAGTAACATATAGCATATGTATAATCTCAACCATACTCAACATCAACAACACAACACACAACACACATATAATACTGGAATACATCCATTCATATTACATGCCATACATTCATTATGCAATGAGACTCAACATATGCGGTACCGACTAATCTTGAACATACAGTTCAAGCTCACCGATCAAATCCAGATACGGCTACTAAGCTCACTAGTCCCACTCATTTGAGATCCAATGACTCACTCACTAATTCCTCACCATGGGAATTAGCTACAGCCCCGAAGGCTAGACTATGCAAGCTAATCATCTAGCATGCAAACATCAACAACAATCCACAATGATTCACTCACTAATTCCTCACCATGGGAATTAGCTACAGCCCCAAAGGCTAGAATATGCATGCTAATCACCTAGCAATGCAACAACAACAGCAACAATTCAAGAATAGACATAAGCTCACACTCTAGGCCATAAAACAGTCTATTCACAAATGCATACATAACTGATACATTCACAGCATTATGATTATCATCACACATCATTAACACATTTTATCACAAAAGCATATCACATCATGCCACATAACCAAATACAGTATTAGCACACTCTACTAATACCCATACTACTCAACACAACGGGAAATGATCCCTGCTACATCATACATCAGCTAAGTACATCACTCAGCCTAAACAACCAAAAACTGCACAACCACAGCACAGAAAATCACAATTCTGCCCATACGCGTATTGCCTATGCCCATACGCGTATTGCCCAAACCTGACCAAGTCCATACGCGTACTGCCCACTCTCATACGCGTATTGCGCATTTCCTCGCCCAACCCATACGCGTATCACCTGTCTCATACGCGTATGCTACGCGTAACAATCTCCCATTACGCGTACCAACAGAGACCAATTTACGTTCAAAATATCATCTTCCTCATCCATACGCGTATTGCCTAGTGCCATACGCGTACCAGCCATCTCATACGCGTATTGCCTAGTGCCATACGCGTATGACCAGAAACCAGAACTCTCAGATCTGCAATGGCTTTCTCTGCTACGAGATCTACTCAAACCAACCTTCCACAGTCCAATTTCTACACAGAAATCATTCATATTTTCAACACAATTCGTATCTTTATTCGATTACACAAAATTTGACACTTTTACATCTAATTCCTACGAATTCTTTCTCAAATATACCCCAATTTCGTTCATCTAAAGAGTTCACAATTCATCATGCATCAATCTAATCAGAGGTAAAACAATGGTTTCTCACTACCCATCACATACTATCCCATAATACCCGTTAATCGGTGATAAACCCCCCTTACCTGAGTCAATCCGGCAAATTCCGTTAGCTTCAAGTTTTTCCTCTTCTCTTGCTCTGCCTCTTTGCCTTTTTCCACTTTCAACCGCTTCTCTGTGTTTTCCTTTTCACGTGCAAAACCCTTTTTACCAAAAATGGGACTTTTTATTATTCCAACTTATTTCATTCCAATAAAATAATAACCCAATAATGATTATTCCAAAATAATAATAATAATCCAACTTCCAATTATTCAATTAAATTAATAAATAAAATATTAATTTAAATTAAATAATTATCTTATTTTAATTGGGGTGTTACAACTATCATCTCCACCATTGTGATCAAAAGCGTGCCTGGCTTCCTCTTCTTCATTTTCCTCTTCATCTTCTTCTTCTTCATTTTCATCACTGTCATCATCTGCTGCAACAGACGCAGGAATATTTCCTCTTCGAACAAACTTGTACATTCTCCGCTCATCACACCAAAAATATCCCATCATAGACAGAGTTTTTGGGCTGAACTCTTTGTCAGATGAGATGGAAGTATACGAAAAGGACGGATGATTAACATCGGCTGCATTAAGGATTTCTTGAATGAAGGATCCGTAGGCAAGAGTCGTTCCTCGTCCGGAATCACGTAGGCTGAACATCCTACTAGCAATGTAGTAGGGCCAGTTGATTTTCTGCTTGTTCTTCAGAATGTGCATGAGATGAACCTCAGCCTGTTCAACTCTGGAGAGACCACCTTTCTTTGGTCGCAGGATGCGAGAGACAATCCACTGAATAATCCGTTCTCCGGTTTTCAGCTTGCCGACAGTGACAGTTCGTGGGAACGAGTCACTGTTAACAATATGATCAGGATATGGTCGTTTCAACATATCATTCAATGCACTCTTAAACTCGTAACCTTCTATTAGGTGAGAGTCAGTCACCTCAGCTAGAGGATTTTCAGCATCATCCAGTGACATATCAAAATATTGGTTCCAGATATTTGACTTAAATGATACCTTTGTCGTGCCGATTCTGGAGTGAAACTTGTGCCCGCGAAACTTATCATGAATGCCGGCGTAGAACACCCGGACTAAGTCTTCGCTGTACTTAGCGTTGCATTCCAAGAATTTGACAATGCCTTGATGCTGTAGCAGAGCCATGATTTCTACAAGGTGCATACGATCGGCGGTAAGCTTGTAGAACGCATGTTGTGGAACAACTCCTCTTTTGCCGATATCTTTGTTGAAGGATTCGACGCGAGTTGATGGAACTAACGACATAACGGAGATGGGTAGAGATGCGGTGGATGATTCTCGGGATCTCTTGCCGGTAGGTCTGCGAGATGTGGAAGCCATTTGAGCAGGTTTGAAACTTAGTGTGTGTGGGTAGAGAGTGAAGGTTTGTGAGGGTTTTTGAGAGTGATTTTGCTAGACAGAGGTTTTTCCTTATTTGTAGAGGAAAGGTTAGGGTTTTGGGAATATGAAAGATCAAGGGACAATAGACACTAGGTAGATGCAGGTTACAAGGTAGTGGGTAGTTTGAAAGGTAATGGAATGTAAATGCACACTTAATGATGGTTTTTGAATGGAGATGCATGAAACCGTTTAAATTTTTCTGCAGAAAAACAAAAATTTTGAGCGATGCGTCGACCATACCTCTGCATGCGTCGATGCATACTGTTTGATTTTTGAGAAAATACAGAAAATATTAAGCGTGCGTCGACCATAGCCCTGCAGCGGTCGACTCATACAGTCAGAATTTCAGTTTTTCACTAGTTTGTACATGCGTTGACAGGTTTGATGCATAATTAACATGCCATACAGCAATAAACATCCAAAGAGATACATCATGCATATCTATACAATATCATTTTGAGGTATAACTATTTTAACCATGAGACTTTGCAGAGAGAGAGAGAGGGAAGGGAACAGTATCACCTCGATGCCGGAGTGACTCGGTGAACAATAAACTTATGCTTGCAACAACATCAACTTGTTAGAAGTACAAGATTATAGTCTTAAAAGGAATAAGGTAAAGCAGCAAATTATAGTGCCCGTTCCGAAATATCGAGAATACCAAGTTCTCGGCGGATATGAAAGAAAGGTTCAGTGGCTAGCGGCTTTGTGAAGATGTCCGCTAGTTGATTTTCAGTATTAACATGTTCAAATACAATGTCACCTTTCTCTACATGATCCCGAAGAAAGTGGTGTCGAATTTTGATATGTTTGGTGCGAGAATGCAGCACAGGATTCTTGGTCAGGTTAATGGCACTTGTATTGTCACAAAAAATGGGAATACGTTCAAGTTTGAGGTTAAAATCCAATAGTTGTTGCTTAATCCATAGGATTTGGGCACAACAACCACCGACGGCAACGTATTCTGCTTCGGTGGTTGACAAAGCAATTGAAACCTATTTCTTGCTATGCCAACTGACCAAAGAGTTTGAAAATAAGTGACAAGTGCCAATGGTGCTTTTCCTATCCGATTTGCAACCAGCAAAATCGGAATCGGAGAAACCTACCAATGAACAATCATTACCTTTGGAATACCATAGTCCATACTTCGGAGTACCGGATAGGTATCGAAGTATTCGTTTGATAGCTTTTAGATGGGATTCCTTGGGACATGATTGATATCTTGCGCACATGCATACGCTAAACATAATATCGGGACGAGAAGCAGTAAGATAAAGGAGTGATCCAATCATACCTCTATACCGTTTTACATCTACTTCCTTACCGTCTTCATCTTTGTTCAAGTTTGTACAAGTAGGCATGGGGGTGTCTATGGCTTTAGCTTTTGCCATGTCAAATCTCTTGATAAGGTCCAAACAGTACTTTGTTTGACTTACGAAAGTCCCTTCTTTGAGCTGTTTAATTTGCAAACCGAGAAAGTATGTGAGCTCCCCCATCATACTCATCTCGAATTCGCCCTGCATAAGGTCTGAAAATTCTCTCACAAGATTCATGTTAGTGGACCCAAATATAATATCATCTACATAAATTTGCACTAATATCAAATGCTTTCCTTGACGTTTAATGAAGAGGGTTGTGTCAACCTTTCCTCTTGAGTAACCTTGATCGAGTAAGAATTTGCTTAGTCTCTCATACCAAGCTCTAGGAGCTTGTTTGAGGCCATACAAAGCCCTTTTTAATTTATAAACATGATCAAGATACTCATGGGATTCGAAACCCGGAGGTTGTGCGACATAAACCTCTTCATTTATGTGACCGTTAAGGAACGCACTCTTAACATCCATTTGGAATAGCTTAAAGTCTTTCGCACAAGCGAAGGCAAGGAGAAGGCGTATAGCCTCGAGTCGGGCAACCGGCGCATAAGTTTCCTCATAGTCGATGCCTTCCTCTTGGTTATACCCTTGCGCGACTAAACGCGCCTTATTACGGGTTATTACCCCGTTTTCGTCCAGCTTGTTCCTAAACACCCATCGGGTGCCGATTACTCGATGATCTCGCGGAGGAGGGACAAGGTCCCAAACCTCATTTCTGGTGAACTGATTAAGTTCCTCCTGCATTGATAAAAACCAGTGTTCATCGAGTAGGGCTTCTTTAGGGTTTTTAGGTTCCATTTGCGAAACGAAAGCGAAGTGATAACAGAAATTACTTAGCTTAGATCCAGTTGTTACACCCTTTGAGATATCTCCGAGAATGTTGTCGATTGGATGGTCTTTGGAAGACTTCCAAGCTTGAGGGAGATCATCGTTTGAAGGCGGATGAGCTACCTCGTTTTCCTCATGTGTACATCTTTGTCCTCCTCAATTTTGACTATGTCGGGTTGATCAATCCCCGGCTCGCCACCTTTGAGTATGTCTTCGGTAGATGTACCTGCACCATGAAAAACACTACCCTTTCCGACGTTTCTCGGATTGGATTCATCAAAAGTGACATGTACAGACTCTTCTACAGCAAGTAATCGTTTGTTATATATTCTATATGCTTTGCTAGATTGAGAGTATCCGAGGAAGATACCTTCGTCAGCCTTGGAATCGAATTTTCCCAAGTTTTCCTTTCCATTGTTCAATACAAAACATTTGCAACCAAAAACATGTAAGTGAGAAACATTTGGCTTTCGCCCTTTTAAAAGTTCATAAGGTGTTTTATTTAGAATGGGGCGAATGAGCACCATATTCAGAACATAACAAGTCGTACTAATGGCGTCGGCCCAAAAATATTTCGGTAAGCCACTTTCGTGATCATTGTTCTTCCCAATTCTTTCAAAATTCGATTTTTACGCTCCACAACCCCATTTTGTTGAGGAGTACGTGGAGCGGAGAAGTTATGATCAATACCATGGTTACCGCAATATTCTTCAAATAAGTGATTTTCGAACTCACCCCCATGATCGCTTCTAATTGCAACAATGTTTGTATTTAGTTTATTTTGGGAAAGCTTAGCAAATCTTTCAAAGGCGGCGAACGTATCGCTCTTGCTTACTAAAAAAATAGTCCAACAAAATCGAGAAAAGTCGTCCACTATTACAAAACCGTAATGGTTTCCTCCTAGACTTTTAATCCTAGATGGCCCAAATAAATCCATATGAAGAAGCTCGAGAGGTCTCGTTGTTGAAACTATATTTTTGGATTTAAATGAGATCCTCGTTTGCTTCCCTTTTTGACAAGCATCACAAAGGTGATCCTTGGTGAATTTTATTTTGGGGAGACCTAGGACTAGATCTTTTGAGACTACTTTATTTAGTAAGTCAAAGTTAACATGTGCTAAACGCCTATACCATAACCATGAATCTTCACTCATTGTTACAAGGCATTTGTCACTTGTTAACGATACTTCATTTAAGTCAAGCATATAGACATTGTTCACACGCAGGCCATTAAACATACTCTTCTTATCATCATTATGTACAATTTTGCAACAATCTTTTGAAAACGATACATTGTATCCTTTGTCACATAATTGACTGATGCTAAGTAGATTGTGTTTAAGACCTTCGACAAGCAATACATCAAAAATAGTAGTGGAAGAAGGGTTACCTACACTACCTTTACCAAGTATTGATCCACGGTTGTTGTCACCATAAGTTACATATCCCTTCTTCTTAGCCACGAAGTCAAAGAAGAGTGATATGTCTCCTGACATGTGCCTTGAGCATCCACTGTCGAGAACCCATCTTCTCTCGGTAGTCTCGAGGCATTGTACCTATGGCAATATAATTAACAAGAGAAGGTACCCAATGGCTTATTGGGTCCTGAATGGTGAGGAACGAAATGGTTGCACTTGGGCATCCATTGATAAATGCCTTTAGGAACTAAAAATCTCCTAAACCTACATTTAGCAATGGAGTGGCCTTTCTTGCAACAATAGAGACAAGAGAAATTTACATTTTGATTGTCTTTGCTATCTTCATCCTTTATAACATATTTATATTTTTGATATGGATTAACCATACTTTTTCGAAAGTTTGATTTGTCGATAGCAAAGGTAATCTTGGGCTCAAGAGCCTTGTCAAGTTTGGCCTTTAGGTTTCTCACTTCACCTTGCCAAATGTAACAAGTATCACACCCAAAGTTCATCATTCTACTTCTAAGGTCCTCATAACTTGTTTTTGTGCTTTCCACTATAGAAGCTTTAAGTGCCTCAAGTTTCCTTTCGGATTGTTGAATTTTATGTTCCAAATGAGAAAAAAATTTCTTATTTGAGGGAAGCCTTTTAAAGGCCTCTTTCGCTTCACAGTGTAAAGTATCAAAAGCAGTTTGCAGTTCATGATGAGACATACTAGAGGATTTTTCGTATTTAGCATGTCGTACCTGTTTCTTTTTGTTCTTTTGATGAGCAAAGAGACATAGGTTTGCATTTTCATCTTCATCACTAGAACTTTCATCATCGGAGGAGTCGATATCGCTTTCCCAAGCTATGTATGCTCTCCTTGGCTTTGATGATTTCTTGTGTGATTTTTATGATTCCTTTTCCTTTGTCTTTTTGTTCATGGGACAGTCCGGTTTGTAATGACCCGGCTTTCCACACGTATAGCACGACCCTCTAGT